>NC_047653.1:14751770-14806770 GCF_902201215.1 Prunus dulcis | reverse complement strand
GGTTGTGGTTGAAGTTGATTTTTGGTTGCATGGTTGGTGGTGAGTTGGGGTTGCTCGGATGGGAGCTTTGCAGGGGTGTGGGGATTAGATCAGGGCTATCTTTGAGATTTTGAGAGCCTTGTGCGAAACTTAAATTGGGGTCTTACATAATCTAATATAAAAATACTATATATAAAATTTGTCATACCTTAATATCATAAAACACCATCAACATTTTCATCGATATCAACATTTTCATTATGCTCAACATTACCCACACATTCATTCATAATGTTTTCAATACCTTGCAATTCCTCAACATCATCTTCTTGTTGTTCATTGGAAATATTTTCATCAATTATAGCATGTGATTCTTTAACAATGAATCTATCTAGAGTTCCTCTTTGAGATTGAGTCAATTCCTTGATTTTTCTTTTTCTAGGTCGTTTTGTATATTTAGAAATGTATTTTCTAGTAGATGGCATGTTTGGATTACAAAGAAAATTTTCAAAACCCTATAACTTGGAAGATAACCCCAACAAGAAATAGATAAATATTTCTAAAAACTATATTTTCTTATATAACCAATCATCAACATGTTAATAATTTAATAAAATAAGTCATGTATTATATAGATTGAAATTTAGATGTGTACCTGGATTTGAATTGAGATTTGATCGAATTTCACTATATGATTTTGAGTGATTTTTATGAATTTAGGAATCAGGGTTTCCGCTTTTTGGTGTTGAAATTCTTGAAATTGAAAGAATGACAAAAATTATCAAAGGATTGAAAAAAGAACCAAAGAAATTGATGAATGATGATGATTACTTACTAGAAAATCAGAGTTTAAGAGAAAAAAGAAGCCATGAGTTTTTTTTTGGGTTTTTTTTTTTTTTTTTTTGGGGTGTGAAAGAAAGTACTTTGATACTCAAACAAAAGAGATTGATATATACTGTTGTTGGTTAGCATAGTTTGATGTAAAGTGGTGCCACTTACACAAAAATCGGTGGCCCTATGCGGTGGTGTCATTTGCATCACCCCAGAGGCACCCCTGGACTAGACGGTGATATTAGCTGGGGTAGGGCAAGTAAGGATGGGGAGAGAAAGGATGAAGAGGGAGGACGAGACATAAACTGGAAAAAAAAAAAATTTAAACAAATTTAATTGTGAGGATAGATTTCAAAAGGAATTCAGCACACAAACAATAAACTTGAATTGCTAGATATTTTGACACTATGATCATTATGTAGAGTACATAGATAAACCTTAATTAAAGACAGGCTTATGATTGAGAGTTCATTAGACAACTCAACCAAATGACCTTTTTATTGACATACAAAGATAGTAGTACTCTAAGGACCACATGTTATCTGATGCTTTGTTTCAATCTCAGCAGTTCCAGGTCCTGGTCTTTCATAGTGGCCATGGTCTCGACCTTATCCTTTCCCTCCTCGACTGTCAGGGTCTTGCTCATGTACGTTACCACCACCTTTTTCTCCACCGATGATTAAATTGGGTCGACTGCTACCTTGCCCTCCACGATTGTAGCCACCACGTCCATCGGCAACTTGCCGTCCATGTCCACTTCTCTCATAGGCACCATTCGCTTTATTCATAAAGAAAGAATTGCCACACAACCAAAAATTTTAAATTTTAAAAAAAAAAAAAAAAAAAAAAAAAAGGTGAGATGTCACTTAACGGAATCTTATTGATCAGTTTGCATTCTGTTAGGAGCAAAACATACAATATTCAAAATTACTAAACATCCATATGTATTCCAGATTCTTAGTTTGGCCTAAAAAAGGATGTTCCAAGTTCATAGCATGTTAATTATTGGCATGGTCCCTAGTGCAATTGGAATGCGTCTAATTAAATTCACAAACCGGTGGAAAAAAGAGACAGATATATATGTTTAAGTTAAGAAAGAGAAAAACTCACGATTAATTTGAGTAGTAGTTTCAGCTAGCGCACGACTCGGAGACGATGAGGATGAGAACAACACACACAAGGCCAAGAAGAAGAAAAGTCTTCGAGGATGCCATATTTTTCTTAACAACACAAGTTGCAAATAATGTGTCTTGCCTCTCCCTATTTATAGAGACCCTTTAAAAGAAGAAGAAGAAAAGTCTTCGAGGATACCATATCAATTGATCACACTATTTGTCCAATTACTAAAATGTCCTCGTGGTTAGATTAAAGAAGATGGCAAATGTGGAATTTTGAAAATTGTATGAGGATATAATGGTTGGAAAAGATGAATTCCTATTGGATTAATTCTCCAAGGATTAGAATGACACCTCCACAGAAGAATTGAATTCCTCTAAAATCAAGAATTCAATTTCTAATTTTGTGTGGGCCCAATTTTCTTTTCAATTCATTGATGTGAAGTAAACGCAAAAATCTTCTATAGGTGGAATTTAATTCATAATAAGAATTCCAATTCCTAATGGTGTGTTTACTAATTATTGAATATCATTTTGTTTATTTACTTTTATATACTATTATTGTATTTATTTAATTATTATAATTAAATAATGGTGTAACTGATTGTTGTCGAGCCAACAATATTGAATCTTGGAAGTCCACAGACGTTGACGACGATTGTCGATTTTATCAATCTTGCAGGTCCACAGACATTGACGACAAAAAAGGACATGTAAGTCAAGCTAGATAGATACAAACCCAGCTGAGGTCGAAAAGGGATTATTTATTGAGTGATACTAAATAAACTCTAAAATTAACTGAGTATATCCTACTATAAAATTATTTATTGAATTACTAATTTATCATAATATAAAATGACCAAAAACCCTAATAAAATGTAAACCAAAATCCCTACTTTCAAAAACTTTAGTATTAACCCCAACAATTTGTTGATAATTCTAGAGTAATGATGACTTGGTTATAGAATTTTCTAGAGTAATGATGACTTGGTTATAGAAGTCTACGTGTGGCCTGGAGTCAAGATAAACTACGTGTGGCCTGGAGTGTATTCCTTTTGGATATTTTCTTTGCATCAAATTATCCTTAGTGAGAGATAGACATATACTACACAACATGGCACAGAGTATCATAAGTATTTTTGCTCGAATTCTACTATCCTAAAGAACCCTAGCTTTATTAACTGTCTAAAAAGTGTTTTAACTTCTTTTTTTCTCTGGTTAACGTTTTTTTTGAGTTACTTTCAGGATTTATGTAATTGTAATTTACTTTTATGAAAATTTTAACTCAAAAATTATAAACTTTCGGAAAAACAATTTTTTTTTTCATAAAGAAGCGTATAACAATAAAGCACAAGTCGGTAGGGTCGATGGCCACACCCAATCAAGGTGTGGCAGTCTGGGTCTTGAATTTAACAAGAAAGACAAAAGAGTTTTTTTGTTTGTTCTACATGAGATTTTTCAATCAAGGACTGCAATATCAATAATATCGAGGATATTATCGTTTTTGAGGAAAAGGATATTTTGGAACATATCCGTGTACTTATTGTATAAATATTGTGGTTGATTAAACCACAATTTTCAGTTTTGATGTCAGTCGTTGGCACTGTGGGACTAGATTTGATTGTTGGCGTTAGTGGTTGTGGTTGAAGTTGATTTTTGGTTGCATGGTTGTTGGTGAGTTGGGGTTGCTCGGATGGGAGCTTTGCAGGGGTGTGGGGATTAGATCAAGGCTATCTTTGAGATTTTGAGAGCCTTGTGCGAAACTTAAATTGGGGCCTTACATAATCTAATATAAAAATACTATATATAAAATTTGTCATACCTTAATATCATAAAACAACATCAACATTTTCATCGATATCAACATTTTCATTATGCTCAACATTACCCACACATTCATCCATAATGTTTTCAAGACCTTGCAATTCCTCAACATCATCTTCTTGTTGTTCATTGGAAATATTTTCATCAATTATAGGATGTGATTCTTTAACAATGAATCTATCTAGAGTTCCTCTTTGAGATTGAGTCAATTCCTTGATTTTTCTTTTTCTAGGTCGTTTTGTATATTTAGAAATGTATTTTCTAGTAGATGGCATGTTTGGATTACAAAGAAAATTTTCAAAACCCTATAACCTGGAAGATAACCCCAACAAGAAATAGATAAATATTTCTAAAAACTATATTTTCTTATATAACCAATCATCAACATGTTAATAATTTAATAAAATAAGTCATGTATTATATAGATTGAAATTTAGATGTGTACCTGGATTTGAATTGAGATTTGATCGAATTTCAGTATATGATTTTGAGTGATTTTTATGAATTTAGGAATCAGGGTTTTCGCTTTTTGGTGTTGAAATTCTTGATATTGAAAGAATGACAAAAATTATCAAAGGATTGAAAAAAAAATTAAACAAATTTAATTGAGAGGATAGATTTCAAAAGGAATTCAGCACACAAACAATAAACTTGAATTGCTAGATATTTTGACACTATGATCATTATGTAGAGTACATAGATAAACCTTAATTAAAGACAGGCTTATGATTGAGAGTTCATTAGACAACTCAACCAAATGACCTTTTTATTGACATACAAAGATAGCAGTACTCTAAGGACAAAATGTTACTGAATTCTTTGTTTCAGTCTCAAAAGATCCAGGTCCTGGTTTTTCATAGTGCCCATGGTCTCGACCATATCCTTTCCCTCCTCGACTGTAAAAGGGTCTTGCTCATGTCCGGACCACCTTTTCCTCCACGGTTGTATCCACTGCGTCCACTGCTACCTTGCCCTCCACGATTGTAGCCACCACGTCCATAGGCAACTTGCCGTCCATGTCCACTTCTCTCATGGGCACCATTCGCTTTATTCATAAAGAAAGAATTGCCAAACAACCAAAAATTTTAAATTACAAAAAAAAAAAAAAAAAAAAAAAAAAAGGTGAGATGTCACTTAACGGAATCTTATTGATCAGTTTGCATTCTGTTAGGAGCAAAACATACAATATTCAAAATTACTAAACATCCATATGTATTCCAGATTCTTAGTTTGGCCTAAAAAAGGATGTTCCAAGTTCATAGCATGTTTATTATTGGCATGGTCCCTTGTGCAGATTGGAATGTGCCTAATTAAATTCACAAACCGGTGGAAAAAAGAGACAAATATATGTCTAAGTTAAGAAAGAGAAAAACTCACGTGCTGAGGCCTCGGAGACGATAAGGATGAGAACAACACACACAAGGCCAAGAAGAAGAAAACTCTTCGAGGATGCCATATATATTTTTTCTAAGAGCACTTCTAGCAGTTTACCTCTTACTATGACAAGGGAGGGGCTAGGGCAGCTACTATTCACGTGAATAGTGGCTGCCCTTGCCATATAAAGCAATGTGTGTTTCCTGCAGTTGCCCTTTGCCATGGGAAATACTATTCATTTTTTTATTTGTTTCACAACATTTTTTACTTAAACAATTAATTGGATAATATTTTCGGATAAGATTTTTGGGTTCCTACTTGTCAATACTATTCATATCGAATAAGATTTTCAGTTTCAAATTTCAAATTTCAGATAAGATTTTCACCCTCTAAAATTATGCCACGTGTCATCTTATTTGCCTAAATTTTTTCTATAAAACCAGAGGCTCAGCTCATACCTTCCACACCAGATCTTCTCTACATTTCCATTTCTCAGATTTTAGATTTCATTCTCCACTCTCAATGGCAGACATGCAAGAGGTTTTGAAGAGGCAAGAGCGAGAAACTAGAGAAAGAATGCGTAGACGAGCTGCAAGCAAAAGGGTGCAGAGAGAACTAGATGAGCAACTTGGCATAGCAGTGGCTTTGCTTGATGAAGAAAACCAGAGCCGCCGTGGTTCACGAAAACGCCGTGGCCCAAATGTGGATAAACATAGACATTCTCGGGGTAAGAATCTTCTGGAATATTATTTTATCCCACATTCTCTATATTCTGATGTTCATTTTCGAGCTAGATATAGAATGCAACCTCATTTGTTCAATAAAGTCATCATGATATTTGCAATTATGATGAATACTTTGTTCAAAAGAAAAATGCTACTGGATATTTGGGACTTCTTCCCGAGCAAAAGTTCATAGCTGTGATACGAATGTTGGCGTATGGGTCGTCTGCTAATCAGGTGGATGAGATTGCCCGAATGGGGAAGTCCACTATTTTGGAGAGCCTGGTGCGATTTTGTGATGCATTGGAATGGATTCTAGCAAAGTCATAGACACCGGTTCTAATGAACTGGATTCTAATGATTTATGAAACGGATTCTAGCCAAGTCATAGACGCCGGTTCTAATGAACTGGATCTCAAGATCCACTTTATTAGAACCATGAGATTTTCCCTTTTGCCCTCTCTAAGGTTTTTGTTGATGACACAAATTAGAAAAGGAAATTGCGAGGATAGATTTCAAAAGGAAATCAGCACAAAAACAACTTAAACTTGAAATGCTAGACATCTTGACACTATGATCATTATGTAGGGTACATAAATAAACCTTGATTAAAGGCAGGCTTATGATTGAGAGTTCATTAGACAACTCAACCAAATGACCTTTTTATTGACATACAAAGATAGTAGTACTCTGAGCCCCACACGTTATCTAAATCGTTGTTTCAGTCTCAGCAGTTCCAGGTCCTGGTTCTTCATAGTGGCCATGGTCTCGACCATATCCTTTCCTTCCTCGATGGTAGGGGTCGTGCTTATGTCCCGGATCGCGTTTTCCTCCAAGGTTGTTTCCACCGCCTTTATTGGTACCTTGATCTTCACCTCCCTCGTAGGCTTTCTCTTTATTCATAAAGAAAGAATGGCCTAAACAAAAATAAAAGGTCAGATGTCACTTAAGGGAACCTTATTGATAAGTTTGCATTCTATAAGGAGCAAAACATACAATATTCAAAATTACTAAACATCCACATGTTCCTAATTATATATATATATATATATATATAATGTATTCCAGATTCGTAGTTTGGCCTAAAAAAGGATGTTCCAATTTCATAGCATGTTAATTATTGGCATAGTCCCTTGTGCAATTGGAATGCGCCTAATTAAATTCACAAACTGGTGGAAAAAAAAGACAAATGTATATGTTTAAGTTAAGAAAGAGAAAACCCCACGATAAATTTGACTAGTAGTTTCAGCTAGCTCACGAGCTGAGGCCTCGGAGAGGATGAGGATGCGAACAACACACACAAGGCCAAGAAGAAGAAAAGTCTTCGAGGATGCCATATTTTTCTTAACAACACAAGTTGCAGAAAATGTGTCTTGCCTCTCCCTATTTATAGACCCTTTAAAAGAAGAAGAAGATAAGTCTTCGAGGATACCATATCAATTGATCACATTATGTGCCTAATTATTAAAATGTCTTCGTAGTTGGATTAAAGTATATTGTAAATTTGGAATTTTAAAAATTGTGTGAGGATATAATGAGTAGAAAAGATGAATTCCTAATGGATTAGTTCCCCAAGAATATGAATACCACCTCTCACTCCAGAATTCCTCCAAAATCAGGAATTCAATTCTTAATTTTGTGTGGGCCTGACTTACTTTTCAATTCCTTGATGTGAAGTAAACTCTGAAATTCTCTATAGGTGGAATTCAATTCCTAATAAGAATTTCAATTCTTAATTAGTAAACATACCATTAGTGTTTTATTTACTAATTATTGAATATCGTTGTTTGCACCATAATCAACCAAGCGTGTCTTGCACCAAAACGACTAGCATCAAGGCAGACACGCCTTCTTCCCTGCCAAAGGAAGACACCCTTCCGAAGTGGCAGCCACCTGCCGAAGCTCCCAAACTGCCAAACCTAATCTCAGACGCCTTCTTCCCTGCCAAGGCCGCTTCTCCGCAGCCCGCTCCCCTATCCCCTCGGCAGTATTTGCTGATTCCTTTGCCTGCTTCTTCTTCGCCTTGTTGGCCATATCCTTCTCTCTCCTCTCCCGCAGCTTCCGTTGCCTCTCTTCCGGATCCACCACTACCTTCAGTGAACCCTCCAACGTCACCACAATCTTCGGCACCTCAGTCACTGCAAAAACCAGAACAAGGCGACCGTTAACATACAAAGATGACAGCAAAGGAAAGAAAAGAGGAAACACTTACTGCCTTGCAACAGCCCCGATTCTAGCAAAAGCTTAGGCGTAACAATGTTCCGTGCAGCCCGCCTCTGCTCAGAGACCTCTCTCCTCAAGAACTCAATCTCTTCCTCCTCCTCCCTCGTAACTGGGCGACACTTCATTGAACTTGCAAAAAGATCATTAGTCTCCTAACCTTCGACAACAAAGACACATGAATGCACACGCAAACAAAACAACACAAAAGCAGAAAAAGACAAGGACCTATCGACTGAAAATGCATAGGCACGTGTCCGCTGGCCACCCTTCCAGGCCAACACTCCAATCACCAAAGGCTAGGAACCATCGGTTTCTCCACATTTTCTGTGAGGAGGGTTTGTGCCCAATGAAATACCTAATTTCCTTCATCTTTTGATAGTTCACCTGCACCCAGCCAAAGTTACCCTGCTGCTTGGAGACAGAGTAGAGGTGCATGAACTGCTCAAAAGACGATTCCCCATGCTTGGCCAACCACCAAGCTATAAACACGCCATGCAAAATGATCCAAAAGTTGGGGTTGTACTGCCCCAATGCATAGCCCAGCCTCGCCAGAATCATCTGTACCCAAGGATGCAGTGATAACTTCAAACCACTCATGAACATGGCTGAGAACACCATCACAAATCCCTCAGGTGGATACCTCGCCTCTTCGGTAGGTGTTGGCAACCTCAATCCCACACATTCTGGTATCTGGAAATCTACCTTCAGCTGCTCCAACTCATAAATGGAAAACTTGTTCCTCCTCGGCAAAGGAAACCCAACTGGCACACTCATGCCAGCAGAGGCCACCACCACAGTCCCAGACTCAGAAGCATCACCCTGACCACTAGAACTGACTTCTGATGCCTGTGTTATACCCAAAACTTGATTGGCAACAGCTTCCAAAGTAACGTAGTTCCTCTGCATCTCTCGATAAGCCTCCCCCCGAGAGCTAACTGACTGCCCTTCCTCCCGCACTTTACCTCGTTCCACTATCAACCCCTCTACCAAGTATTCAGACTCAGTGCTCTCATCATCCATACCCAAGGCTTCAGCACTCTCTAAGTCTTCTCCACTGAAGGCATGAGGACTAGTTGTACTCTGAATTTCTCTTTCAGAGTCATCAGACATCTACAAACATAGAAATACAAAAACTAATGGGCATGCGAAGATTGAACGCAAGTTCTTAGACATGTTCTACGGTGTTCATACAAATTCATCTGAGTTCATCTACATTCCTCGCATACTCATACAAAACTCATTCTCAATATGCACGTTGATTCAAAAACAAGAAATACCTTGTTATCAACACCGTGGAGAATCGCCGGAAATCGTGCTGCTGTTTACAACGTGCCGGAAATTGCCTTTGACCAGGAATCGCTATCGCCAGAAATTGCCTATCACCGGAAAGCTAATCTCTAAGAGTTTTTGAAAATTTTTTGCCAGTGCCTTCCCGTCTCCACTACGCCCTCCTTTTATAGACGCCCACAAGACTCCAGAAGGTGAACTGTCGCCCAAACCCCAAAGGACTTTTCAATCCTCCACCATGTGGTAGCCTCGCTGACGTCATCCCTATCGTTCGGCACCCATCTTGTCGAACATGCATGGGTCTCGTGTGCTACACGCACGCTGACGTCATCCCTACCTTTCAGCACCGACCTTGCCGAACGTCCATGGTCTCGAGTGCGACACACACGATGACATCATCCCGACCATTCAGCACCCGCCTTGCTGAACTTGCATGGGTTTCGCAAGTGACACATGCTGACGTCACCCTTACCGTTCGGACTCTCCGTGCCAAACGTGCATGGGTCTCGTGAGCAACACATGCGGATGTCATCCCTACCGTTCTGGGCCCTCCATACCGAACGTGCAAAGGGACTCATGAGCGACACACGCTGACGTCAACCCTACCGTTCGGCACCCTCTATACGGAATGTGCAAAGGGACTCGCAAGCGACACATGCTGATCAACCCTAAATCACCCCTACCGTTCAGCACTTTCCGTGCTGAACGTGCAAAGGGACTTACGACCGACACGCATGCCGACGTCACCTATACCGTTCGCAACCCTCCCCCAGACCATGTTCACAGTCCTCAGAACTTATCTTCGGAACCCATGTTCAAAAACAAAAAAAATAAATAAATTTGGGGACAGATGGAGATGGACGTCTTCTAGCTTACGAACTTGGGGGACTAGGAGATTGCCTACCGCACCCGCCATGTCAACACACTTGATTTCATTATGCAATTTTTCACAAGTTCCCAAACCAGAAGTTCCTTCTTAATTGACAACTTGGGGGACTACTGTTTGCACCATAATCAACCAAACGTGTCTTGCACCAAAATGACTAGTATCAAGGGAGACATGCCTTCTTTCCTACCGAAGGAAGACACTCTTCCGAAACGGCAACCACCTGCCGAAGCTCCCAAACTGCCGAACCTAATCTCCAAGGATACGTGTCATCACCACAGCGACTTGCACAAAGTCCCACATCAAAATTTTGTGCAAACATCCCACTTTCACTTCCCTATAAATAGGGAACAGTACCCAAGTAAAAAGGGTAACTACTTTCTCACCTTTACTGTTACTCTGCCAAAATTACCACTTATAGCTGACTTAAGCATCGAAGAGCTTTCGGCAGGCACCACACCAGTGTCCGAAGCTTAACGACTGCTTCTTCCATTTTGTCTTCTACAGGTTCTTCCTTTTCTGAAGATCCTTGCTTTCTCCCCTGCTGAAGACTCACTACATTTCTCTAGGTTAACCCTCTCGGAAAAAGAGCATCAACAATTGTTTTGTTTATTTACTTTTATATATATACTATTATTGTATTTATTTAATTATTATAATTAAATAATAGCGAAACTGATTGTTGTCGAGCCAACAGTATTGACTCTTGCAGGTCCACAGATGTTGACGACAAAAATGGACATGTAAGTCAAGGTAAGAACCCTAGCTTTATTAAATATCTAAAAAGTGTTTTAACTTTTTTTTTTCTCTGGTTAACGTTTTTTTTTTAGTTACTTTCAGAATTTATGTAATTGTAATTTACTTTTATGAAAATTTTAATTTAAAAATTATAAAATTTTGGAAAAACAATTTTGTTTCATGAAGAAGCATATAACAAAAAAGTACAAGTCGGTAGGGTCGATGGCCACACCCAATCAAGGTATGGCAGTTTGGGTCTGGATTGGACACTGATATTGTCCTCAACTTAACCACCTACAAAACCCAATAGGTATGAGGTTTTATCATAAAAGGACTCGGTGTTAGGAAGAGCGGAACCACTTATTATAAATTGCAATTGATTTAGTTAAGTTTCCAACGCGGCGCTGTATATTCTTCAACAAATATGAATGGGTAGTGAAGGACACAATGATATCACATGCATATTTTTAATTTTGTAAATTATCAATTTAAGTACAAAGGTATATATATATATATACCAGATTTTTGAGAGAGTCGGTTATGAGATTTTAGGGGCTCTGAGCAACATCGAAAAAATGGGCCCTCCATATATATAATTAAACAAAATTTTTAATTTATTTTGTTGTTTTGTCTAGTGGATAAATATACCAATAATATGTCTCAATATGAAAATAACGTTAACTATAGGAAATGTCCATGGACTATACCCCATTTTGCATTTTCGTTCCTAAGAAATTTCAATAATAGTTGATGTCGTCCTCCAATTAAGTTGTGTGTTGCACCACTGAAATTCTTCATTAAACGTATGAGTTGGGCTTGAAAATTCATAAGGATAAGGATAAGGATAAAGATAAAGAAGGACAAGATATTCAAAGTTTCAAACCAAACAACCAATGGTGAATGCATTCAAAATTCAAAGTAATGTGAAAGAAAGAAGCCACAGTGATGGGGAGACCACATTTGGAAGGTTGACTGTTGGACTGATCGGAGCCTCAACCCAATATGTATTTTATTATGATTTTTTTCATTTTTAGGTCTATTTTATTTATTTTTAAAAATTATGTGAAATTTTTTTCGAATTTACTCTTGAATTTGACAGAAAAGACAAAACAAGTTTTTTTGTTATGCAAGAGATTTTTTCAATTAAGGACTAAAATATTGATAATATCAACCAAATATCATGAATATTATCATTTTCTGAGGAGGGATATTTCGGAATATATCCATATACTTATTGTATAAATATTGTGGAAATTTCAGGGAAATTTCGGCGCCGATAATGTCGTGGAAATTTCGGCGCCGATAATATCTTGGTTGATCAAACCCCAATTATCAGTTTTGATGTGGCATTTGTTGGCACTGTGGGACTGGATGTGATTGTTGGCATCAGTGGTTGTGGTTGAAGTTAGTTTTTGGTTGCATGGTTGTCGGTGAGTTGGGGTTGCTTGGATGGGAGCTTTGTAGGGGTGTGGTGTAATAACCCAAACCAAAAATTCATAATTATGGAATAATTTATTTTGAGAAAAGACAATTTTGCCCTTGGAATATTTTATTAAGGAAAAATTGACTTTTTGACCGAGAAGGAATTTGACAATTCTACAGACACCGTTGCGTAGAACACGGTGAAATGAGTTCATAGACACGTAGTGGGCCCGAATCGGAGTTGTAACGAGAGAGTTATGGTCAAAAGAATCTCAGTGGCACAATCGTAAATATTTCGAAGTGGGATTTTATAAAAACCAGCTCTCTCTCTCTCTCTCTCTCTCTCTCTCTCTCTCTCTCTCTCTCTCTCTCTCTCTCCCGCGACTTCTCTCCGCCCCTCCTCCTTCTTCACTTCGTAACTTCGGCCACCTGCCACGGCTGTGGACGGGGCCAGTACCAAAATGACCGGGACGACGTCCTCTTCCAACCCCAGCCACCTCTCGCCTCCAGCGGACGTGGTTTCACCGGAAATTGGAGAAGAAGCGGCCGACGTCATCCGATCTTCACAGCCGTCGACCCATATATGGATTTTGAACCTCTCGAGCTGTTCTAGCTGCCTGTTGGGTAGGAATTGATCGATTCTCAGTGTAGCTATTGGATTTTTGAGCTTGAAGTTTCAGCCAGTTTTCGGCCTCCGTGATCGGCCACTTTCGGTCAGTTTTTGGGGTAGGTCCAAGAATAAAAGTGGTTCCACATATGGTGTTATACCTAGGGTAGGAGTTTGGAGCCGTGGTTTAGAGTTTTTCCGGCGGGGTGTAATCGCTTTGGACACCCATCGCTGCCGGCGCGTGGGTGAGGGTAGTGCAGTGGCACTATGTCCTGTTGCGATCCTTAGGTTGTCACGAGAGCGTAGGATTTCGCGGATCTCAATTTGGATACCGTTTGAGCCTCGAACGGATTTTCCATATTGTGCGATTTTTGGGTTCAATACTGCTGAGTCGTTGGATCGCGCTCAATTTCAGATATGTTGTTCTAGATAATTTAAGAATTGTGTAGGATTCGACGGATTGTGAATCGGAGTCCCGGATACTCCGAAATCGCGAAACATGGAGCTAAGGTTGAGAAATTTTACGATTACACGATCGTGGTCAATCCGATCGTCCGATTCAGACCAGACTAGCAGGACATGGTTACTTAAATGTGAGGAACCTATAGGAACTCTCATATTGGTAATTGGAGGTCGTGGACCCCACGAGGTTCCGAATGGACCAAAATGGAATATCGCTTAGTGAAGTCTCGGGTCTTTTCAGACAGTTCTAAACATCTGAAATGCCTAAGTGGGCAGAAAAATGACTTTAAAAGTTAGTGCACGCACTTCTAGAAGCCGGGGGTCAGGGTTTTAATTACATAACTTATGCCGATCAGTTTTATTAATTAAATATTCATGGTGGTTTAACCAGGCACCCGGGACCAGGCAGACCCGCATGAGGGACCTTCAGAAGGTCTAGTTAGCTTGGACCAGGAGTGAGTGGACTTTTCTTTTATAAATGATTTTATGCAAATAAAATCCATTATTTAATATTGAAGAAAGTTTATTGGTTATGATTGTTTCTAGCATGTTTTGTTGAATTTAAATATTTTTATTTATATGTTGCCTAGTTAAATTGCCAAAGAGTTATAGAAAGCAGAGTTTGAGCTTTATACAGATAAAACGACAGCAGAGTTCTAGATTGAATAAAGATGCAGTTATTCATCAGATCTTTCAGAAATATTATTATATTTATATATATTATATTTTCTCAGCAGTTTTATATTTTCTTAAACCACCGTGGGTACCCAGTACAGAAACAGTTTGTTTTCAGTATCTGTTGCCTTCAGATATGACGATGTCTACAGACATCCAATTTACCTTCAGTTTTGTCAGTGCACTTGACATTTGCCTCACGAGTTTCGGGGATGCCGGGACCTTGAGAGCCAGGATTGCGGATCAAGCTGACTACGGTCCCCTGAATCCTGCCAGTTTGTGGCTCGGGTTGACTTTGTGTCACTGAGACCTGCCAGGGGAATTGACGGATACAGGAATTGACGGAATTAAAAGGGTACACTTAGGTGGTAGTTGTAAATTGATGCGAGTTTTATTGATATTGAACATGTTTTGCATCTGCGTATATAAATTATGTGAATGCTTGAGTTCAATATGAATATAATGAAGAGGAAAAACCTAGTTTTTATATAACTATTTTTATAGTGGGGTTACTATGTTCTTATACTGTTTTCTAGACATTTATTTTTGTCCACTCACATTTTCAAATGTTTTGCGCCCCCAGGCTGTAGCGTGCACCGGAAATCCACCACCGGGCCATTTTTGTCTTCCGCGCCTTTCTTTGTTACAGAAGTTTTGTTTTATAAAAGGATTAATTCATCTGTAAACTAGTAGAATTGCTCTGATATGTTGCCCTAGATTGAGAACGGAACTATTGGCATGTATATTTCAGTACTGGCAGTTGATTGTATAGATATACATGCTTGTTTTGGCATGTGTAAATTGGGGATTGAATAAATTACAGGGGAGACTCTGCCGAATTTTCGGTAGGAGTCAAGGTTAAATTTACAATAAGTTGTAATTAGAAGGGCAAATAGGTCAATTGTGCCCGACATTCGCCAAGTGTCGGACACGCACAGGGTTCGACTCAAATTCTAAAGTGGAATTTGGATCGGGTCCTGTCATGTGGGGATTAGATCAAGGTCATCTCTGAAATTTTGAGGGTCCTGTGCGAAATTTAAATTGGGGCCTCACATAATTTAATACGAAAATACCGTTAAAAAAATTTGCCATATCTTAATGTCATAAAACAACATTTTCATCCATATAAATATCTCAACATTACCCACACATTCATCCATATTGTTTTCAATATCTTGCAATTCCTCAACATCATCTTGTTGTTGTTCATTGGAAATATTTTCATCAATTGTAGCATGTGATTCTTTAACAATGAATCTATCTAGAGCTCGTGTTTGAGATTGAGTCAATTCCTCGATTTTTCTTTTTCTAAGTTGTTTTGTATACCCAGAAACGTATTTCTAGTAGGTGGCATGTTCAGATTACAATGAAAAATTCCAAAACCCTCTAAGCTGGAAGATAACCCCAACAAAAAATAGATAAATATTTCTAAAAACTATATTTTCTTCTATAACCAATCATCAACATGATAATAATTTAATAAGATAAGTCATGTAATATATAGATTGAAATTTAGATATGTACCTGGATTTGAATTGAGATTTAATTGAATCTTACTATATGATTTTGAGTGGTTTTTATGAATTTAGGAATTAAGGTTTTCGCTTTTTGGTGTTGAAATTCCTGAAATTGAAATAATAACCAAATTTGTCAAATGATTGGAAAAAGAACCAACGAGATTGATCAATGGTAATGATTACTTACTAGAAAATTAAAATTTAAGAGAAAGAAAAAGCCATGAAGGTTTATTTTATTTTAATTTATTATTATTATTATTATTATTATTATTTTGTGTGTATGTGTGTAGAAGAAATTACTTTGATACTCGAACAAAAGAGATTGATATATACTACTGCTGGTTAGCTTAGTTTGATGTGCGATAGCACCACTTACACAAAAATCAGGGGCCTTATACAGTGGTGCCATTTGCACCACCTTCTGGCCACCCCTTGATTAGATGGTGATATCAGCTGGGGTAGGGCAAGGAAGGATGGGGAGAGAAGGATGGAGAGGGTATAAGAGACATGAATTTTTATTTTTATTTTTTGTTAAATTATTAGAATTCTCACATGTGTCATCCATTTCAGCAAAAAAAAAGTGAGTCCTACTCGTGCCATGTAATTATTTTTAACTGGCGGTTTAACGGACCTGATGGTGGGAGGACAAAATGAGACAAAACAACGGTCAATGGGGCAAAGTGAGCCACACTTTAACTTTCATGAGACAATGTGAGATTTGACAATACTTTTTGGGAGCACTAATGTAATTAAGCCTTTATTATACGAGATAGTAATTCTAACACAAAAGTTGAGTCACTTTTCCTTTGGGTATTACATCTGTTTTGGAAGGTGAAGCGTTGAATCTTAAATATGATCTTATGGACTTTTTTGTTTCACAAGGTTGGCACCAGGATTAGACTATTTAGCCTCTCTTTACTCTGCCTAAGTTTGTTTACTTTTGTTAGTCTTAATTACTTAACTACTGAGTTTTAGCATGCAAATTGGTTTCTTGGCATAGGGCTGCAGTTGGTATTACTTTTCAAGATTTTTTCTTTGGCTAGCTGGGGCCTTAAATCATATTGCATATACTGCTATATTTTTGGGTTGCTTCTTCATTTGTCTATCTTTCATTCGTTGTTGTCTTCGGTTACCGTTTGTACTCAAGCTAAATTGAAACCTTTTAGATTTGCTTTCAGTGATCAGATTTATCCAAAAAAGTTGCTCATGTTGTAAATTATAAGAAGGTGGAGCCCACATGTTGGAAGGCTCCGCCTACAAATAGAACATATCCCTCTGTAATTGATAAGAACAGAAACATTCAATAATGAGATCTGCTCTCTACCTCAATTCCCTCTCCAATCTTTTCTTTTAGTTTATAACACGTTATCAGCACGATTTCTCTATCTCTTAAAATTCAGAGCATCGCTCTTTCTCTTTCTCTCTGCAAAACTCAGCAACCCCCCCCTGATTTTGCTCATGCTCATCTTTCTACTGACAGCCATAGAGCTTGACCATCTTAGAAATCATGGCTAAAGCTGAAATCTGAACCATCCATTTGGTGGGACAGCAATTAAAGGTTGCTATAATGCAACTTTTGGACTAAATTCAGCAGAACTTCTTTCGTAGATAGAAGGAGAAGGAGACTTAAAAGTCTTGCTGGGCTCTGCCTTCTAATTCTTGAGCAGCAGTTTGTGTTCGTTGTGTTGCTGTTGAGAGGTGGAGAAAAGTGAGGAGTAAATGGAATTGATTTGGATGCGGAGTTGCAGGGACGGCCAAAGATGCAAGTCGACTGATTGATCCAGATACAAAAAAAAAAAACAAAACAAAAAAAGGGGAGCGCCTGGTCCAGCTTGTGTGCCCACGCCTGGTCCAGTTTGTTTGTATGCTAGCAATCATGAAAAGTTATCTCCCAGCTAACCTTCAACCCAGCACCAATCCAAAACAAAGAATTATTGCCAGACATGTGAACACCCACCGAAATAAAGGGATAAGTATCCTGCCTCACTCTATCTCTTTTAATTAATTATATTATTTAATACTCCTGACCAGTGTAGATTGCAAGTGGAAAGAATATAAAATGATTTGATATATCAGTATAATAATATCATACTATTTGATTGTGGTGTTGATATGAACCCACAAATAATTGTCTTTACTTTATTCATTCCGTAATTATTTTATTTACTGTATGGTGTAGGTTTATTATCCATACAAGCACATTTACTTTATCGTAAATTTACTTTAAAGGGTGGTGCGGGTTTATCGTCCACGCCTTTACTGCTTTACTGTCATTTAAATGTATGGAGCAGAATTAGTGCCCATACAAGCACATTTACTTTATCGTAAATTTACTTTAAAGGGTGGTGCGGGTTTATCGTCCACGCCTTTACTGTCATTTAAATGTATGGAGCAGAATTAGTGCCCATACAAGCACGTTTACTTTACCGCACATTTAAAGTATGGTGCGGGATTAACGTCCATACAGCAATTTAATTTATGAATTTACTTTACCGCACATTTAAAGTATGGTGCGGGATTAACGTCCATACAAGTAATTTATTTAACAGTAAATTTATTTTATGGATTAATTGTGCTGTATGATGAGTTTTTACAGTATACAGATCAGGACCAGAAGTTCCTTGATCCTCATCATACATTTACATCAGGACTTGAAGATCCTTGATGATGATATTGATATGAGAGCTGGCAGTCTCTCCGGTACTATACATGTAAACAAGAGATCGGACTTGAAGATCCTTGATCCTTGACATGTAAATAAGGACCTAGAGTTCCTTAATGATGTAACAGTACCGTATTGGTTAAAAGTGCCGTACACATGGATGATAACTGTACTGGCAATGTACTGTACACATGAATAGATATGTATTCATGACTTGATGAACAGTACTATTCACATGAATAGTGACGTATGCATAAATATTAACCATTTTGGGTAAACCGTGACTATATACAAAAGGGAACCTGCAGTTCCTTACACTCATGGATGAGCAATTAAATGAGATGCCAGAAGTTCCTCAGAATATGGACAATTATGTAAGGGCCTAAAGTCCAGAAATATGTATAGAAAATTGTAAAAATGTCCATACCATGAGAATATGTGATTTTGGCCTGAAGTTCAAAATCTAACAGTGTTGAGAACCTAAAGTTCCAACTGTTAAATGGACAACCCTTGAGGTATTATTGCAAATTGTGGTACACCACATATTTCTTTGGCATAAGAAAATGATGAATTTAATAAAGTTCGATTTTGTTATAATCGACACCTCAAGGAAGAAATATATTTTGTGAATCCGGTTGTTAAGAATACACCGTGAAATGGATAACATCAGTATAAACTTCAAATGATGAATTGAGGCTCCCCACATATTTTGCTATATCTGGGTCCAAAGCTCATGGATCCAAATATATGAGAGATCCTAAACTTGAAGTTGTGGGTACATAGTAGTTAATGCTCTCAACTACTATATTGAGATATTGTCGTGGCTTTTACTCAATTCATATTTCATGTCCATTTGAAAATGGCAAATTAATTATGAGTTTGGGTTTAACCCAGACCAAAAGTTCTGGGCTCACATGCATGGAAATATGAGAGATTTGATGTGGTTATTTGAACCTATAAGGCACAAGGTTCCAAACCGTCATTTTGAAAAGACGTAAAAACCACAGGTGCAAGTTTAAGAATGTGCGCAATTATTATAATAGGAAATGAGCATACAACAGATAGATTTTTTCCACCTGCAATGAAGGTGCAGGCCTTGTGAAATCTATAAAATTACATTATGTTCTGGAAGCCTCTGAAGGAAGAGGACGGCGCCTCTTAAGCTTAGCCATGAGCCTCTCATGGTCTCCCAAAATTCTTTCATTTGAGACCTGCAGCATGTCTAGCCTTCTCAGTGTATCAACAGAGTACGAACTCACCAGTTTCAACAAGGAATTATTCTCTCCTTTAAGTTTCTCAACCTCCTTTTGAGACTCATGAAGCATTCTTTGAAGAGACGAATTTTCAGTTGTTAGCTTCTGAACCTCGTTTGCTCTAGCACGCAAACGATCAGCCATGTTAGAAACAGAAGCAGCACTCTGAATGCTAAAAGCCATTGAGTCATCAATAGCCTCTTTCTCAGACCTCCCTGTCAACAACATTTCATCCATTGGAGTAATGAAATTCCTAGCTACTATGACAGCAGTAGCATCATTCATCATCACAGAATCATTAACTGTGAGATGACGATTTTGGGATACAAAGGATGGACGCCAAACTTTGGCGTCACTGGTTGTTGTGGGAGCATCATTTAAATTGAAATTATTTGGGCAGGAAGAAGAGGAAGCCATTTTAAGAAGGTTTCGAAGAAAGTCTTACAAAAACTAAAGTTTCAGAAAATGAAGGAAGTTGAGTTGAAACGCAGTTGCTCCAATCAAGTTTTGCAAAGGCAATATCTATAGACGAAAATGTGGCAACTTTTCAGGATTCCAATATCTTCTCGAATCCCCACATTATCTTTTTCTTTCGCAAGAGTCCAAAACTTCACGTGGCCTCTGATAATGCCTGTCGGCACTTTCGGCGCTTTCAAGTATTATTTTCAAAGCCGATCTTGCTTTACGGATTTCACGGAGCTACTTTTTTCAAAAGTATCCCGAGAATCTCGGAATTTTCCTATGGTTAATTTGAAATTCACCGGTTCTATCTATTCATTGTATTTGTGTATAAATGTGTTACTAACGAAATTTTCTTTGCAGAAGACATCCAGTTTTTTCCCATACATAATGATGTTATATCTACTTGTTTTTCTTATCATTAAGCACTTAATATGCCTGAGAAGCAAGACTATCTCTGCTCATCCATTCAGGAAGCAAGACTATCCCTGATCATGTTTCTGCAAGATCAGGGAATTGTGAAGGCGGCCTTATGCTCTAATCTCCTGAGGTCCTTCTAGACTAGGAGAATTGAGAGCTTGTTTTCTGCTCCCCCCAGCTTCCTTCCTTGATTGATGAGCTGCTTGTCTGCTCCCACCAGCTTCCTTCCCTGATTGCTTACCTTATCTTGCAATCAATATCACAATTTTTTTTTGCATTTTTTCTCTTTTGCAGCTCTCTGTTCATAAGAGATTTTATTTCTTTAGAATGAACATCTGAAGAAAGAATCCATGAAGTGATCCTAACTCTGAGGGTTATTTGTTTTTGACAGAGAAAAGAATTGTGATTTTTGCTTTTGCAGGATATAACTAGATCATCAAGCACTACATTTACTGGGCCGATACAAGCTTGAATGATACTTGAGAAAAGTTTCTCCCACCTAAGGATGTAAGCAATACTTGTGTTATTTTATGCTTATATACTTATTTGATATTTTATCTTGAAAGGTAACCAAATGGGGAGATAAGTCCGTTCCAAAAGAATGGCTTGTATGTATCCATGAATTATTAATGCAAATTTTACAAATTGCAAGTTGGATACATTGATAATACACTGCACAAATTAAAGTCCCATAAGAACAAAATATGGGTATAGCAGTGATCAATATGATGCACGCCTGTTGCGTAGCAAATGATGTGGATTGAAGTCCCGAAAGGACAATCCTTTGACATGTCAATATTGATATTGTGCACGCCTAATGCGTAGCAAATTGTATGGGTTAAAGTCCCAGAAATTAATTGACATGTATATATTAATCTGTGGCATGCCTGCAGCATGCCATATATATGGTTCTAAATGTTCCAACTCCCTAAATGGAGATTATCCACGCCCTACTATAAAATAACGCTCCATTGGAGGTTATAATCCACATTCTCACATAATAAAAGCCCCCTGCAGTGGCTTGGGTACCCAAAAAGCAAAGAAATGCTTATAATTGATGCATGCGCATGCACATGAGAATGGTGGGATCATGAATTGATGAATGACAAATTTTGATTTTGGAGTAGCTACTCAAATCATCAATGGGCTGTGTTGATTGGAACCACGTTCAATTATTAAATGTCGACAATATCATTGGCCAAAATGGAATGAGGCAATTCCATTATAGATGAGAATGAACGTGAAAGAACAAACCCACAGTACTAACCCCAAAATTTGTTAATACTGAAAGTTATACTTGGGTGTTCGGAATAAAAGGGAATATACCTACTTTGTATGACACAATGTTTTTGGCATAAACAAGGAATGTTGGGTTTTCTCCATATTTATAGATTCAATTGTGCCCCTTTATTGCACATTTACGGAGACCAACATGTTATCTTTAAGGGTTATTAAATGCACGGAGCATATCACCAGAAGTGATTCCCTAAAGATGTATAAATAGCTAGGTTAAAGCTATATAATGTGTCATAAAGTTTAATCCCTTTAAACAAAATCCTTGAAAGGATTGAAATTGCATGAAGCAAGTCCCTGAATGACATGTGCCTGAAGCACAAAATCTGTACTCAATACTAATATGCATAAATTGCCTCAGTGAGTACATTAATATGTTTGCAAACACATTAAAGCTTCTCAAGAGTTCCAGAAATATTTGTCTCGACTGAAAGATCGAGCATTATGCCAACGAGATTATTGCTTATACTAAGAAAGTATTGAAGCATTTTTATGAGGATTATTCGTTGGACACTTGAAGGATTTTCCGGAAGTATATTGGACCGGACATCGTATTTTCCAGATAGAGCTCAACTCCATCATTTTGGATGATGTGAGGCATATTTGATGCTATCTAAGCATAACACCATATACGGGCATATTTTTTTTGAGTGAAATTATAAATAGCCCAAGTGTTATTAGATATGCGGACTCTGAAAATCTCTATGGTCGCTTACTGGAAACAGCTAGTCATGAAGTTTTCAGGGGGAGATATTCATCAGGGGGAGCATGGTATTAATAAAGACCTTCATACACTGTACTCTTTTTCCTTCATCAGGTTTTTATCCCAATGGGTTTTTCCTGATAAGGTTTTAACGAGGCAGTGTCGCTCAAGATTGACTCACAGAAGCAGTGTCAACTATGATATTCAGAAAGATGATCAACAGTATGACTTCAAGATATTTTGCCAAGCATCAGGGGGAGCGTGCTGTCAATAAAGACCTTTACACACTGTACTCTTTTTCCTTCGTTCAGGTTTTTATCCCACTGGGTTTTTCCTGGCAAGGTTTTAACGAGGCAGTGTCGCACGCATGTCCATATATACAGAATTTTATGTTACACATGGTTATGTACTCTTTTTCCCTTCGACCAGGTTTTTATCCCACTGGGTTTTTCCTGGCAAGGTTTTAACGAGACATATTCCATACCATTTGTGGTCTCCAAGGGGGAGTGTTGTAAATTATAAGAAGGTGGAGCCCACATGTTGGAAGGCTCCGCCTACAAATAGAACATATCCCTCTGTAATTGATAAGAACAAAAACCTTCAATAATGAGATCTGCTCTCTACCTCAATTCCCTCTCCAATCTTTTCTTTTAGTTTATAACAGCTCATGTATTTTTATAATGAAATTCATGATGAGATCTATTGTCAATCATCTACAGATATTTATAAAAAACAATTCCAACAAGTTCAAGATCACACTTAATGGGTGGGAAAACATAGAATAGTGCTAAATAACACTTTACTGCCACTCAGTCTAGGCACACCAAACATTGCACATTACTAAGTCTAAGCTAAGCCAGTCCTTCAATTTAATCCTGTCCAGTTCAATCTGGAGTACCAAACGCCCTCAATATAGACAAATTATTTTTCCAATATCTTTATCGAAAGCAACACTAAAATTTACAACAGTTGCATTTATTCCATATTTTTGGATATCCAAGACCTCCTATACATTTCTATATTTTTGAAACCCGACATTTATGCATTCTGAAGCAAATGTGGTTTGCCGACACAGCAAATTTTGGACATCATCAACATAACTTTTGTATTTGGTTTCATAATTTTCGGAATGAAGTGGGTATAATACTTTTGCATCTTAAAATAAATCTAGGAATTCTTATGAGATCCCCTTTGTAAGTTTATTTTATTTTATTTTTCAAAAAAAAAACAAAACAAAACAAAAGCTGCGGAAAAAGTAGTTAGGTTTTGAAGCTGGCCATTATTTGTTTTTGCACCTTCACATTTCCCCGAAAGTGGAAGGCCAAGATGCTGCTTGAGAGTCTGAGGTCCAGCCCGCGTTTTGCTGACGTCAGCTATCGCGTCACGCTGACGTCAGCTAGCTAGTTTCAAACTTTTTTACCGTTGGCGCGTGCAATGCGCGCGCTGACGTCAGCGGGACGCCAGCTCCAACGGTACGCTGCCACGTGTCGCCTCCCCAGCCTTCCGATCTGCTTCTCCGAATTCATCCTACGGCTGAGACTTTTTTGGGCAATAAAATTATGAAAAAAAATCGTAAATTTTTTTAAAAAATTCTAAAAAATTATGATAATTTTTTTCTATAAATACCTATCAATACCCTTCACTTTCAACACCAATACTCTTACGTTTCATTATACTTCTACTATTATTCACTCTTTCTACTCAACATTTTCCTCTTTTTCATCTAGCATTTTGATTTCATATTTTTATGGCTTCTTCTATCGAAACCGAGGGGCTTGGAGCACCATGGAAGATGTTTCCTTGTGTGAGGCTTGGCTCCAAATTTGTCATTGTCCCGTGTCCGGCAATGAGATGAAATTTTTTCATATGTGGATATAGTCATTTTGTGATCCTGCAACTCCAAAGAAGGCATGCCAAACTCATGTGTCGAAGCCAGCAACCGCTTCAAGGATGATACTTTTTTGGCCTTTTCTATTTCCATAATCACCTTCCCAGGCAGTTGGGCAATTCTTCCATTGCCAGTGCATGCAGTCGATGCTACCAATCATTCCTGGGAATCCTCGAGCTTCTGCTTTTTGTAGAAGCCGTTGCAGGTCTCTGGGAGTAGGTCTACGCAGGTAGTCCCTAGTGTACAGAGTTTCAACAGCTTGACAAAATCTTACCAAAGCCTCCAACGTAGTGGACTTCCCTATCCGGCAATCTCATCCACCTGATCAGCAGATGCTCCATACGCCAACATTCGTATAACAGCTGTAAACTTTTGCTCCAGAAGAAGCCCCAAAACCCCAGCAGCATCACATTTTTGAACAAAGTATGCATCATAATTGCAAATATCATGCATGACTTTATTGAACAAATGAGGTTGCATTCTAAATCGCCTTCGAAAATCAACATCAGAGTACAAAGAAGTTGGGATAAAATAATCTCCCAAAAGATTCTTACCCCGAGAATGCCTATGACTTTCCACATTCTGACGGCGGCCGACTTGTGAACCACGGCGGCAACCTTGGTTCTCTTCTTCTTGCAAAGCTACTGCTATGAGAACTTGCTCATCGACTTGTCTCTGCAACTCATTGATTTCATCTACTCTACGGTTTTTCTCATTTGTTTCTCGCTCTTGCCTCTCCAAGCATCTCCTAAATTCTTCCATTGAGAATGAAAGAAGTATGAATTCTAAACTCTGAGAAATGAAAATATAGAAAGATGTGGTGTGAGATGTATGAGCTGAGCCTCTGGTTTTATAGAAAATTTTGGCAAGATAGACATGCCACGTGGCTTGATTTTATTGGATGAAAATCTTATCTGAAATTTGAAATTCATCCCAAATTTGAACCCTAATTTGTATGAAATTTGAATTTTGAAATTCATCCGAAATTTGAACCCAAATTTATCTGAAATTTGATCCCAAATTTATCTGAATTTTGAATTTTGAAATTCATTCGAAATTTGAACCCAAAAATTTATCTGAAATTTGAATTTTGAAATTCATCCGAAATTTTAATCAAAAATCTTATCCAGAAATTTTATCTGATTATGAATAGTCTTGACATGTAGGAACTCGGAAATCTTATCTGAAAATATTACCCAAATTAATTATTTTCATTAAAAAATAGGAGGAAAAAACAAAAAAATAAATAGTAATTGCCCTTAGCCATGGCAACGGGTGAAACCACAAATTACTATTTGCAAAGGCAACCATTATTCACGTGAATAGTGGCTGCCCTAACTCTACTATTGTTATGACTAAAGACAAATGAATGGAGTTGCTCTTAGTGTGAAGTCAAGACTCAAGATGTGCGACTGCTATTTTTCCCTTCGGAAAGCAAACGGATGCATTTATGGGATATGCATGCATGGTCAATAATTGATGGCTGAAAATGAAGAGAAAAAAAATAGGGGGAGCTACACATGCTTTCGGCGCCTTGGGTTTCCTCCTTCGTGGAGGAATAGTTTTTGTATTAATGTCGTTTGGTGGGAGACAAGGTGTAATAATGGGGGAGGTTATTTGACCAACATCATTATGGTTTCTTTGGCATGCACGTGGGCTGTTTTTTGGAGTTGAAAAATCAGCCTTTCTTTTATGGTTTATAATAGCATTTCCACCAGTTAGCCTTTTATCATGACAAATGGAGTTTTAGGGCAGCTACTATTTACGTGAATAGTGGCTATTCTAGCCCTCCAGCAAAGTGTGTTTCCAGCAGTTTAGGCTTGCCATAGCAAATACTATTTATTTTTTTTGTTTTTTCACAACTTTGTTTACTTAAACAATTAATTTGAATAATATTTTCGGATAAGATTTTTGGATTCCTATGCGTCAATACTATTCATATCGAATAAGATTTTCGGTTTCAAATTTCAGATACATTTCAAAATTCAAATTTTAGATAAATTCAAAATGTCAAATTTCAGATGCATTTCGAAATTCAAATTTCAGATAAATTTTATTTGAATTTCAAATTTCAGATAAGATTTTCACCCTCTAAAATTGCGACACGTATCATATCTATCTGTCTAAATTTTTCTATAAAATCAGAGTGTAATAACCCAAAACAAAATATCTAAAAAGAAAGAAAATATCTAAAAAATAAGGAAAATATCTTCTATCAAAAAGACATTTTGATGTGCGGTAGTACCACAAAAATCAGGGACCTTATGCAATGGTGCCATTTGCACCACCTTCCGGCCACCCCTTGATTAGATGGTGATATCAGCTGGGGTAGGGCAAGGAAGGATGGGGAGAGAAGGATGGAAAGGGTATAAGAGACATGAAATTTTTTTTGTGTTAAATTATTAGAATTCTCACATGTGTCATCCATTTCAGCAAAAAAGTGAGTCCTACTCGTGCTACGTAATTATTTTTAACTGGCGATTTAACGGACCTGATAGTGGGAGGACAAAATGAGACAAAACAACAGTCAAAAAATGAGACTTTCATGAGACAATGTGAGATTTGACAATACTTTTTGGGAGCACTAATGTAATTAAGCCTTTATTATACGAGATAGTAATTCTAACACAAAAGTTGAGTCACTTTTCCTTTGGGTATTACATCTGTTTTGGAAGGTGAAGCTTTGAATCTTAAATATGATCTTATGGACTTTTTTGTTTCACAAGGTTGGCACCAGGATTAGACTATTTAGCCTCTCTTTACTCTGCCTAAGTTTGTTTACTTTTGTTAGTCTTAATTACTTAACTATTGAGTTTTAGCATGCAAATTTGTTTCTTGGCATAGGGCTGCAGTTGGTATTACCTTTCAAGATTTTTTCTTTGGCTAGCTGGGGCCTTAAATCATATTGCATATACTCCTATATTTTTGGGTTGCTTGCTCATTTGTCTATCTTTCATTCGTTGTTGTCTTCGGTTACCGTTTGTACTCAAGCTAAATTGAAACCTTTTAGATTTGCTTTCAGTGATCAGATTTATCCAAAAAAGTTGCTCATGTATTTTTATAATGAAATTCATGATGAGATCTATTGCCAATCATCTACAGATATTTATAAAAAACAATTCCAACAAGTTCAAGATCACACTTAATGAGTGGGAAAACAAAGAATAGTGCTAAATAACACTTTACTGCCACTCAGTCTAGGCACACCAAACATTGCACATTACTAAGTCCAAGCTAAGTCAGTCCTTCAATTTAATCCTGTCCAGTTCAATCTGGAGTACCAAACGCCCTCAATATAGACAAATTATTTTTCCAATATCTTTATCGAAAGCAACACTAAAATTTACAACAGTTGCATTTATTCCATATTTTTGGATATACATTTCTATATTTTTGAAACCCGACATTTATGTATTGTGAAGCAAATATGGTTTGCCGACACAGCAAATTTTGGACATCATCAACATAACTTTTGTATTTGGTTTCATAATTTTCGGAATGAAGTGGGTATAATACTTTTGCATCTTAAAATAAATCTAGGAATTCTTATGAGATCCCCTTTGTAAGTTTATTTTATTTTATTTAAAACAAAAACAAAACAAAACAGAACAAAAGCTGCGGAAAAAGTAGTTAGGTTTTGAAGCTGGCCATTATTTGTTTTTGCACCTTCACATTTCCCCGAAAGTGGAAGGCCAAGAAGCTGCTTGAGAATTTCTGTTTGTACGTACAAAAGCTGTGTGACCATTTCATTAGGTCGATCTTAGTAATTTGTAACGTTAGGTAGGGAGCTTTTTGTTGACAGCTTGTTGGAAATCCCTCCTCTCTTTTTTTCCCTTTGGAAAGCACACGGATGCATTTATGGGATATGCATGCATGGTCAATAATTGATGGCTGAAAAGGAAGAGAAAAATAAGGGGAGCTACACATGCTTTCGGCGCCTTGGGTTTCCTCCTTAGTGGAGGAGGTTATTTGACCAACATCATTATGGTTTCTTTGGCATGCACGTGGGCTGTTGTTTGGAGTTGAAAAATCAGCCTTTCTTTCATGGTTTATAATAGCATTTCCACCGGTTAGCCTTTTACTATGGCAAGGGAAGCTTTAGGGCAGCAACTATTCACGTAAATAATGGCTGTCCTAGCCTCCTAGCAAAGTGTGTTTTCAGCAGTTTAGGCTTGCCATAGCAAATAATATTAATTTTTTTGTTTTTTCACAACTTTGTTTACTTAAACAATTAATTCGGATAAAATTTTTGGGTTCCTACGCGTACATACTATTCATATCGAATAAGATTTTCGGTTTCAAATTTCAGATACATTTCAAAATTCAAATTTTAGATGGATTTCGAAATTCTATCTGTCTAAATTTTTCTATAAAACCAGAGGCTCAGCTCATACTTCCCACACCAGATTTTCTCTACATTTCCATTTCTCATATTTTAGATTTCATTCTCCATTTTCAATGACAGACATGCAAGAAGTTTTAGAGAGGCAAGAGCGAGAAATGAGAGAAAAAATGCGTCGACGAGCTGAAAGCAAAAGGGGGCAGAGAGAACTAGATGAGCAACTTGGCATGGCCATTGCCTTGCTGGAGGAAGAAAACCAGAGCCGCCGTGGTTCATGAGAAGGCTGCGCCCCGAATGTGGATAGACATAGACATTCTCGAGGTAAGAATCTTCTAGAACCACATTCTCTGTACTCTGATGTTCATTTTCGAGCGAGATATAGAATGCAACCTCATTTGTTCAATAAAGTCATGCATGATAGTTGTAATTATGATGAATACTTTGTTCAAAAGAAAAATTGTGCTGGAAATTTGAGGCTTCTTCCCGAGCAAAAGTTCACAGCTGTAATACGAATGTTGGCTTATGAGTCATCTACTGATCAGGTGGATGAGATTGCCCAGATGGAGAAGTCCACTATTTTGGAGAGCTTGGTGCGATTTTGTGATGCAGTGAAAACTCTATATACCAGGGATTATGCAGACCTACGCTCAGGGACCTGCAACGGCTTCTAAAAAAAGCTGAGTCTCGTGGATTTCCTGGAATGATTGGTAGCATTGACTGCATGCACTAGTAATGAAAAAATTGTCCAACTGCTTGGCAAGAGGATTATGGCAATCGAAAAGGGCAGAAAAGCATCATCCTCGAAGCAGTTGCTGGTTTTGATACATGGGTTTGGCACGCCTTCTTTGGAGTTGCCGGCTCTCAAAACCATTTGAACGTCCTGGGTCAATCCCCGGTGTTCAATGATGTTTAGAGAGGTGAAGGCCCAAATATCACATATCAAATCAATAATACCGTCTACCAGAAGGGGTATTATCTAGCTGATGGTATCTACCTGAGGTGGACAACATTTGTGAAATCAATTCCACATCCCCGATCCCATAAGGAAATTTTTTTTGCTACCTATCAAGAGGGGTACATAAAGGATGTGGAGAGGTGCTTTGGTATCCTTCAAGCCCGGTGGGCTATTATCAGTGGTGCGGCGCGTCTATTTGACGAGGAGGTGCTTAGGAGTATAATGATGACTTGTATCATCCTCTACAACATGATTGTGGAAGATGAGTATGATTACGATGTTGATGAAGTGTATGAACCAAATCCCATGAACACGGCCTTAACACGAATTTATGAAAAACCCATGGGGCCAAATGGAAAACCAGTGCAGCATGATCCGTTGGTTAGAGACGGTAGTTTCTTGCCTCGTATGATTGAGCGCTACACGGAGATGCAATCGTCGTATATTCATGAACAACGTCAAGTTGACTTGATGGAGCATTTGTGGGCGGTGAAAGGCAATAAAGGTGAATGAAGTGAAGTGAAGATGTTTTTTTTAATGTATTATGTTTATGTTGTATTTTTAGTTATGCTTTATTGTATTTTTATGCTTTAATTGTGGTTTGATTATTTTTTATGCTTTGGTTATGGTTTGCTTTTATGTATGGAATGTTTTGAATAAAAAGGAATTTTGTTGAATATTTTCTTTATTCACTAAAAGAAAATCAATACAACTCATAAAATAAAATACATGAATTACCACTAATTTTTTAAACAAAACAAAAAATACAATGAAATGAAAGGCAAGCAAACTAACTTAATGGTACAATGAAATGAAAGGCAAGCAAACTAACTTAATGGTTTTGATCATTTAACTAATCCGTGTTGCTAGGTCCATCGCCACGAAAAAGTCTTCGTCTCATAACATCCCTTCCTTCTAGCTTCCAAAATCGTTTTGTTTCAGGGGACATATGGCTTGTATCCATGTCCATGGTTTCCCAATCCTTTTTTTCAATCTTTTCTTGGCGTACATACTCCCTTTCTTGGCGTACATACCCCCTTTCTTTTGCATATTCTACATCAATTGCCCTATTGTGCTCTTGTTGTTTCATGTCCATTTCAATTCTCATGGCTTGCATCTTTGAAAGTTCGTCCAAAAATTTAGATGCATTCTTGGTAGAATTACTCCCTCTCTTCGCCTTCGCCACCTTCCTCCCAATAGGCCTAGACTCCTTTTCAATAGGCGAGTCTTGATTCATCGGGGAATCCATAGGTGAATCTGATGCCGGTGTCTCATGGAGTGGCGTCTCGTTCAAGACTACCGTCGGACCCGTTGGAATAATTTGGAATCTCTTACAATTCTTCACCACCTCCCAACATAAGGTATGGTTGAAACTTTTTTTGCCTTGCCCAGTAGAACCAAAAACATTTGTGTTTGCATAATCTATAAATTAAAATAAAAAATGAAAATGTAAGAAACTTTAAAAAAAATTGGCAATGCAACAAGTATAAAAAAAAAAAAAAAAAATTGGCAATATAACAAGTATAAAAAATAAAAAAAATTGGCAATACAAGAAACTTTAAAAAATATTGGCAATGCAACAAGTATTAAAAAAAAAAAAAATGGAAACACAAGAAACTTTAACAATTTATTAGAAATGCAAAACAATATATAAATATTGCAAGAAACATTCATATTAATATTGGAAATACAAGAAATATTAATAACATATATAAATTGCAAGAAACATTTAAATAAAATTTAATATGACATAGAAATTGATAAACAAAAAATACAAATTATTTACCTCACTGCTAAGGTTTTCCCTGCTTCTATGGTTGTCCATCGCTTTTGTCAATGCATCTCTCCATATCCCCAACTCTTTGTTAAGAATTTTTCACCTACTAGATAATGCTTGATCCGTACGGGTCGAACCAATTACCCTATTACAAAATTCCTGAAGAATTTTTTTTCCACATATGACAGAATTTAATCTCATTACCCGTTACGAGACAATGACTAACTCGGAGCCAAGCCTCACACAAGCTAACATCTTCCATCATGCTCCATGCCCCTTCGGTTTCATTAGAAGAACCCATAATATCATAGAGAAAAAAATAACTTGAAAGTGAAAAAATATTGAGTAGAAAGTGAATAATAGTAGAAGGAGAAGAAAATGTATGAGGACTTGGTGTTAAAAGTGAAGAGTATTGGTTGGTATTTGTAGAAAAAAAAATTTCAGTATTTTTTGGGTTTTTTTAAAAAAAATTTCAATTTTTTTCTTTTTTTTATTTGGGAAAAAATTGGCTGCCGTTGGATTTCTAGAAAAAGGATATCGGAGAGCCCAGAAGGAGCCACATGGAAGATAGCCGTTGGGGTTGCGGTTTCGATTTTTTTATTCGGGGAAAAATGGCTGTCATTGGATTAGCTCTCTACTCTTTTTCTCTGCTATTTCTTCCTCACTCATTATACACAAAACTCTAACAACATGACATAGCTGAATGATGCTCACATACCATACCATGTGGACAACTACCCCATAGATTCAATTTCAAATACATATGAATGTATCTTTCAGAAAGGAAAAACCTTTCTTGTAACTTGCTATCTCCACAATAATGGTTTGAAACATTTACTAGTCTACTTGTGATTAGTGTGGCAAACAAGTTTAAGGGGAACCGTTTCAAGATGGAGTGTTTTTTTTAAGATGCAAGGGACATTATAAAGACAATCGCTGCAAGATCTGTAGAAACACATATTTTACGGGTCAATTAAAAAATGACATGTGGAAAATAGATATTCCTTAAGACAACTAATTATCCTAATTAAATCCTATTGAGCATTGTTAGATCTTAGTAACGCTTAATATCACAAAACGTCCTTAAGCTTTACGAAACTCTCAAATTACATCATTAATATATATATATTTTTTTTGTCATTCGGGGTCCCTACCATTAGGTTCCGTCAAAAACTCCATTAGTTCGCTGATGTGACATACCTCAAGTTCACGCACCTATCACAAATGGTCCCTGGGAAATTTTTTAATTTAAAATTCATAAAGTTTTGGTTTTCCTTTTTGAATATCTTTAAAATATATTGTATTTTAAATACACGTGAAACTATGTTTTTGAAGGTGTGAGCTCCACATATATGCCGCATCAACAAACAAATGAAGTTTTTAAAAATAATTTAAAATTCATAAAATTTAAAAATGAAAAACCATTTATATAAGGTTTTAACTTTGAGGACCATTTATGAACCCTAAACTCATGGTTTTTCATTTTTAAATTTTATTATTGATAAAAAAGACTTTATTAGTTTGTTGATGTGGCATATATGTGGAGCTCACATCTCCAATAATATATGTCATGTACATTTAAAATTCATAAAATATAAAAAAGAAAACCAAAATTTTATGAATTTTAAATTAAAAAAAATTTCGCAGGGACTATTTGTGATAGGTGTGTGAAAATCAGGGATGTTTTGTGATATATATATATATATATATATGTCATGTCAACAAACTAACGGGGTTTTTGACAGAGCCTAATAGTAGGGACCATTTATGACCACACATACTAATCATGAGGACCATGAATGACATAAAAAAAACATTAAGGATGCAATCTGATAGTTTCGTAAACCTTAAGGACGTTTTATAATATTAAGCCATCTTAGTAATTTGTAATGTTGGGTAGGGCGCTTGCTGTGGACAACTATCTTCAAGTACACTTTGAAGTTTTCATATGCAAACTCATGATGACTAACTCACACATTTGCGGACGGCGATTTCTTTCTTTTACTTTCCAATTTTTTGGTTCCACAAAAACACTGTTAAATCTACACACTAGTGTAAGCTAAGGACTTCTAAGTCCTTAGGGGCTCGTTTGGACACCTCCCAGGCATGGACTGGATTAGATTAAAATTAGGCCCACGTTTGATTGACCTAGTTCTAGTTTTAAATGAGGACTACTAATGTTGGGCCCACCAAAAACACCTCATTAGGGGTTCTTAGCTAAGCCCGTGTGGAAGGGGGGGACAATTAGTACGCTCACTAATTAGAACGTTCGCGTGTTTTCATTGTTTGTTATCGTCTTTTGCTTCCCAAGCGAACTGAAGTCAATTTTCATTGATTCTCAACAGGTCACCACTCTTTCTATCTCTGAATCTTCCTATTCTCTCAACTTGATTGAATATTATACTCAATCTTTCTCTTCTCTCTAGTTTATGGTATGAATCTGCAGATGTTCTGAGATTTTTCTCTGTTTTATTTTTAGGTTTTCTGTCAATTTTTTTGGTTCTAGAATATTTCGTTCTTTGGCTCCTTCATGAGATATTTTCTTTGTTCTTTTGAGTGAGATAATTAAAAGTGGCTGTGTAATTTGTATTATAATGCTAGATCTGCTAGTTCAAGGATTGGGTTATGTGAAGAATTGAAAATTTTCCATTAGGTGAAATTTTTATAATAAATAGGTTAAAGAACATAGTAAGAATGCTTCTTACATAGAATATATATATATATATATATATATATTTAAAGAAGAAGAAGACTTGGAATAACAAACAGATGCAAGGTTTTTAGATTTTTTTATTTTTTATTTTTAGGTTTTAATGTGGAGTAGAAATGGGGTCTTTGTTTTGCTTTTGTTGTGAAAGGGGGAGCATTGGGGAAGAGGTATTAGGAATGCATGAAGAAAAGAAATATGTCAAAGCTTTGGTGTGTCTTTTTTGACCCAAATAGCTGATAACTCAAAACCAAAACAGAGCTTTGACATATTTCTTTTTTGCCTTATGCCTTTAGGCTTTACAGCCTTTATTGTTAGCAATGGGTGGTTTGTTTTTTTTTTAAATTTCAATTTTCTACTTTCTTTGAGTTCATGGATGCATACGCTTTATTTGTTTATTATTGAAACATGTTGAAAGTACACTAATACATGTCTTGTTTAATCATAGCACAACAAGGAAGCAAAGGGATGGAGAAACAAATCTTTTCCAATTTATGACAAACTTGCTAACATATTTGGAAAGGATCGTGCTAATGGAAAAGGATCCAAGGTCCCAATGGAGATGATGGAGGAGCAAAGCCACAATGAGGTTAATCCAAGTGACATTGCAGCTGAGAATGATTCTCCCATGTCCCAAGGTGGCTGTCATTCTGAAAATAGTGAAAGAAAGAGGAAAAGAGGAACTGAAAATTCAAGTGATGGAACCGACAAGATAGTACATGCATTGGAAAAATTATTTGTAGAATCTAGAAAAAGAATGCAAATGGTAACTGAGGCAATAGTGAAAGGTAATGAAGATCGTATTGGCATTGCTAAAATGCTCAAGGACATGGGTCTTTCTCCTATGGATCAAATTGATGCATTGACTCTCATTTTGGAGAAACCACAAACTATGGCAGTGTTTCAGTCATTAGATGATTATGTCAAAGAAGTGTTTGTTCAAAAATTGCTTAATGACCATGCTAGAGGATGACGGTGCTTCTATGGTGTCTTGGTTATGGATGACAATTGTGTGACAGACTACATATGGTTATGGTAACTTGTCTTAGTTTGTGAACACTAACATGTGTACTTTCTTTTGTAATTTTGGTGCTGGAAATCCACTATGGATAATCTTATTTTGTGAATGTTGTTGGATATGCACCATTGATTTTCTTGTTTTGTGAACTTGGTGTTGTATATGCACCATTGATCATCTTATTTTGTGAACTTTGTGTTGGATATTTACCATGAATTAAGTAGAACTTTATGTTATGAAAATTGGCTTGCTATGATGTTGGGATGGTTTGGAGCTTGTCTCACCATGTTTGCAGGAAGAAAGGAAGCATAAAACCAAGTGTAGAGGTCATGTGGCTAGTGATTCGGCAATTGACAAACAGATAATTGGTTTTTGCAAACTATGATGGCAATTGCATGTTGTGTGCAATTACCTAGTGACTATTTGGTAATTTGTGTTAGGGAAGGTGAGCTTTCACATTCGGGAAATATTCTCAAAATATAGGCATGTTCCCAAAGTTTTGGAAAATTGTCTCGCCATGTTTGCAGGAAGAAAGGAAGCATAAAACCAAGTGTAGAGGTCATGTGGCTATGGTTCGGCAATTGACAAACAGATAGTTGGTTTTCGCAAACTGTGATGGCAATTGCATGTTGTTTTTGCAATTACCTAGTGACGGTTTGATAATTTGTGTTAGGGAAGTTGAGCTTTCGCATTTGGGAAATATTCTCAAAATATAGGCATGTTCCCAAAGTTTTGGAAAATTTTAATACTAATTTTTTGCTATGGAATTATAGTAAAAATAATTTCTAATTAAAATATTATATCACATAAATTTTTTTTTTTAAAAATTTAGTCCTAGTCCAAACATACACCAAATACAGGATAGTACTATTTTCGTTATCCAGTTTTTTAGTCCGACATTATACTAAATGCAGGACAAGTCTTATCCAGCTTATGCCAGGCCAAGCCAATCCAAGACAATTTCAGTATTTATTCCAGTCCATGATAGTCCGCTGTACCAAACGAGCCATAGAAGTCTTGAATCTGACAGAAAAGACAAACAATATCAGTTTTCAAAATCAAGTTCTCACCTGCTTCGAAATACTGCTTTCGATGACCTCAACTTTTAAATAAGCGGGCTCCCACTACTTTACCAAACACTTTTGCCGGCAGAATTGTTTTTTTAAAGCTGTGTCCCAAACCTAATTCAAGCCTTGTTCGCTCAAAGCAACTCGTATGTATGACTTGAGCAACTTAATTATTCAGCTGCCTTTTAGCTATATCAATGAAGTTCCCATTTTATAGAAGCATCTGCTCCCAAAAAAACAAAAAACAAAAAAAGTTTCCCTTTCCATCCCCTTCCTGCTCGATCTTCTTCTTCTTCGTCTTCTTACGTTTCTTCTGTGACCCATTCATCAGCACCTAAATGGCTTCCTCTGCTTCTTCAACCCCTAAAATATGGGCACACGATGTGTTTCTCAGTTTTAGGGGTGAGGACACCCGAAATAGCTGTACGGACCATTTATACCATGCTTTGAACCAGAGAGGAATTGATACCTTTAGGGATGATGAAAAACTGAAGAGAGGAACATTCATCGGCCCAGAACTCTTGAAAGCCATTGAAGAATCGAGTTTTAAGATTTGTTTAGCAGCACTCTTTAATATTGATCATGTGTAGCATGAGCAACTCATCAAATGTTTCACTATAATGTCAACGAAAAGAAAAACCTAGAATTAATATTTTTTGTAACACCTGGCAATATAATATTTGATCATATGTAACATGATCAGCATCTATTGATTGTATTTCCAATATAAAATGTTATATATATATATATATATAATCACTTGATTGGCAATTGATTATGCATAATCTTCGGGACAGCTGGCGAATAAATGAACATGTTTAGTCATAAAATAATGTTAAATTAACTAGACCTAATAATTTACTTGGTCCTTGGATCCAAAGCAATGATTATTCAGCTGCCTTGTATCTTCCCCTTAAGTTTCCATTGCCATCCATCGATCAACTTCATTGTTCCATCTTCATCCTCTTGCTCCTCTCTGTTTTTTTCTTCGTGCTTGATCATCTTCTTCTTTGTCGCTTAATTTTCTTGTACGACCTACTGCATATCAGTTTTGATTCGATTGCATGCACCAACACCGAAATGCTGCCATCATCCGCTTCTTCAACCCCTAAAATACGGGCACACGATGTGTTTCTCAGTTTTAGGGGTGAGGACACCCGAAATACTTTTACGGACCATTTATACGATGCTTTGAACCAGAGAGGAATTGATACCTTTAGGGATGATAAAAAACTGAAGAGAGGAACATTCATCGGCCCAGAACTCTTGAAAGCCATTGAAGAATCTAGTTTTGCAGTAGTCATTCTTTCAAAAGAGTATGCTTCTTCAACGTGGTGTTTGGATGAACTTGCACATATTGTTGAATGCATGAAAAAGAGGGAACTCCAAGTTTTCCCGGTTTTCTATCACGTCAAACCATCCGAGGTGAGAAATCAAACTGGAAGCCTTAGCCAGGCCTTTGCCAAACATGAAGAAAAGACCGTACTGCTGGGGGAGGTGGGCAAGTGGAGGAAAGCTTTAACGGAAATAGCCATTATCAGCGGATGGGTTTTGGATAAAGCCAGGTACCTAGTTAACTTCTTCGATTGTTTGAAACTTTAATCTTTATATATGCCCATTAACAAAATATTGAAACTTTTTTTTTTTTTTTTTGCTGGATCAAAATATTGAAACTTCAAGGTGATGTTTGGCACATTAATTAATTTGTTAAGAGGCTTTTAATCTTAACATGAATTTTTATTTTATTTTATTTATGTATAAAAAAAGGATATTAGATCAATAAAAATAAAAAGTTCAAAGGACACATACTGTGATAATCTGGAGAGAATCACACTAGAAAATAATTTTTCCTTCTGGGCATGACATATAGTCTATAGAGAGCGCCACCTAGTTACTCCAAGACCTCAACAATGCGCTAATGAGCAGTGGATCTACCATGAAAAAGTCGAAACACCTCCAACGACAACCTCACTAGATGAGGCACAACCAAAGCCAGCCCAAATATGAGACAATAAATCTGCCAAAAAAAAGATTAGATCGACATAGGTCCACCAAAAGCTGAAGAACACCAAAGATACAACGGGATCCAAAGCGTTCTCTCTTTTTTTCTTTGATTTAGGCATATTGACTTTTTTTATATTTAGGTCTAGATATTTTTTATGTATCTTTTATGTCGATTTTTCCTTTTGAGGTATAAGAAAAAATAATTTTAAATTCTAGATTCAAGGCACTTTGTACACTTAAGCTTAAATTACTAATGTTTTCAATGCTTTTATGGTTGCTTGATGCACCTTCGCATACCCCAAAAAAAAATTCACCAAATGACAAAGTTGGCCTTTGAGATTAGATTGCATAAGCTTCATTCAAGTTAATTTTGTCATTTTCATAAGTTTTTTTTCCAGTGAAATCTTCAATTTTTGGACAAACAATTGACGAAAAGGGTTTTGTGAAAACAAACTGAAACCTCAGGGGGCGTTCGTGTAATTTTTGAGACTTGTGGGGGTTTTATGAAAACACAAGAAACCTCAGGGACTGTTAGTGTAAATAACTCAATCCCCATAAACACAATATTGATGTGTACCTTAGACAAGGATATAAACATAGTTATTTACCTAATAAAAACATAAACACAATTATTATGTATGTACAACAAAGAAAGAGATATAGATACTACTGTGTATTTGTTGGGTGTGTTGAGTAGGTTCCTGGGTGTCCAGAGGATTATGATTATTTGTAATCCTCCAATTAAGCAGTTAATACACCAGAACAATTAGGGGTACTTTTGGAATCTAAACAAGTACTTTGAAGGAAAAAAGCAAAATTTACTATGATAAAAAAAATATATATATATATATATTAGCACTGATGCTTTTGGATTTATATATAGTTTTCTTAATCATTGGCTTATCTAGGCTTTATAAAATATCTAATCTGTATTCTGTTTTCAGTAAGGAAGCAGAAGTTACTCAAGCAATAGCCGAGAAGATTTCAACTATATTACACTGCATGCCGTCATTTAGTGAAGATTTAATTGGAATGGGTCCTCGTATAGAGAAAATGGAGTCGTTGTTGGATCTAAAGGAGCGTGATGATGTTCGTACCATAGGGATTTGGGGGATGGGGGGCATTGGCAAGACAACTCTGGCGGAACTAGTGTATAACAAGATCTGCAACCAGTTTCAAACTAGCCACTTTCTTCCCGATGTCAGAAAAGAATCTGAAAAACAGGGTCTAGTTTCCTTGCAGAACCTTCTTTTTGAAAAACTCCTCCGTGGCTCCGGGGATGACATACATAATGTCCATATGGGAATGAGTTCATTGAAGAGACGACTGCATACTAAAAAGGTGCTTATCGTTCTGGACGATGTTGATCATCAGAAACAAATACAAGCTTTAGTTGGAAATGATTGGTTGGGTCGAGGAAGTAGAGTCATTATAACGACTAGAGATGAGCAATTGTTGAAGGCATATGGAGCGCACCACATATTTGAGGTTGAGAAACTGAACGATGAAGAAGCCTTTCAGCTCTTCTGTAAGAAAGCCTTCAAGAAAGGCCATGAGATGGCTGATGACTACACAAAGCTGTCCCAGGGTTTTGCCAAATATAGCAATGGCCTCCCTTTGGCTCTTGAAGTTCTGGGTGGCGCCTTGTGTGGGAAAACGGTTGCTGAATGGGAGAGTAAATTTGCTAAACTGAAAGAATATCCTGATGACAAAGACATTTTTCCTGTACTTCAAATAAGTTACGATGGATTAGAGGAAACAGAGAAGCAAATCTTCTTGGACATTGCATGTTTCTTCAAAGGAGAGGATCACAATCGTGTAGATAAAATTTTGGATGCTTGTCACTTTCATCCAACAATTGGTATTAGGGTCCTCCAGGATAAATGTCTAGTTAAAATTAATAAAGGAAACAGACTGTGGATGCATGATTTAATACAACAAATGGGTTGGAGCATTGTTCATGGAGAATCTTCTGAGCCAGGCAAACGCAGCAGATTATGGGTTAGTGAGAATGTCTCGAAGTATAAAGATAGCAGGTCGTGGGATGACGTCAACACTGTACTCGAGGATAATTTGGTAAGATATCAAATAATATGCTACATGTAGGCACCATATATACATGCTTCACTACAATAACCATATGATATATCAAAGGTGTGAATGTGGCTGCCTTTGGATATATCAATCCGTAAAACATAGTATGCATATTTGCTCATTTTGAAACAAACCTAAATTTTTCATATGATTTTGTGGTACAGGGAACAATTGCTGTTCACGGTATATTCCTAACCTTGCCTGCAAAGGAAGAGATAGAGTTGGATGCTGATCCATTCTCAAATATGCGCGGACTAAAATTGTTGAAGATTTGTAATGCCAACTTTTCTGAATGTCCTGAATATTTCTCTAGACAGTTACGGCTTTTGGAATGGCATGAATATCCTTTAGAGTCCCTAACCCCAAGTTTTCGGCCATCTTCCCTTGTTGAACTTAGGTTGCCTAACAGCCGCATTAAACAACTATGGCATGAAATGGTACTACGGTAACTTTTTCTCTTAATTATATATGTTTTTCTTGCATTCAATTAGACAGAAATTATTAATTCCAAAGCTAATTACTACAATAAGTTTGTTTAATTACTACTGTTTTCTTGCCCTCATAACAGCGCGTTCCTATGATGGAAAAGTTGACGCTAATCGATCTTTCCCACTGCAAATGCTTGACCAAGACCCCAGACTTCAGTAAGGTCCCAAATCTTATGGGTTTGACTCTTGAAGGTTGTGAAAAGTTATCAGAGCTTCACCCAACAATTTGGGATCTCCAACATCTGGTTTCGTTGAACTTGAAGGGTTGTGAATGTCTAGAGAGCCTTCCCCATTCCATTTGCTTGGAATCTCTTCAAAATTTTGTTCTTTCAGGATGTTCAAGACTCGAAAGTTTTCCAGAGATTGTGGGAAACATGGGACACTTGTCAGAACTTCATTTAGATGGGACCGGGGTAAGGGAGTTGCCGCTATCAATCAAGCACTTGACTGGCCTTATTGTGTTAAATCTAAGAGAATGCAAGAACCTTTTGAGTGTTCCAAGCATCATTTGCAGTTTGGCATCCTTGAAATATCTATTTCTGTCTGGCTGCTCACTGATTGACCAACTGCCAGAAAACATAGGGAGCCTGGAACTTTTAAAAGAGCTTGATGCCTGTCAAACAGCCATAAGAAGATTGCCGTTGTCTATTTTACTTCTGAAGAACCTCCAACGGTTATGTTTATTTGGTTGTACAGGTTTGCAGCTCCCTCACTCATTCTCGGGTTTATCCTCTTTGGTATACTTAAATCTTAGCGGATGCGGTCTAGGAGAAGGAGCAATTCCTGATGATATTGGCATATGCTTATCCTCATTGCGGAGTTTGGGTTTGAGTGAAAACAATTTTGAGAGCATACCTGAAAGCATATCTCAACTTTCTGAGCTTAGAGAACTTACCTTGTTCAAGTGTTGCAATCTGCGATTGTTGCCAAAACCTCTTCCACCGAGCCTAAAACATTTGGATGCACATGGTTGTCCTTCGCAGACAAACTATCCAAAAACCCTGAACATATGGACATCTGATGATGGTATCTGTTTCATAGATTGCCGAGAATCAGAGGGAGTTGAAGATGAGATAATCCACCACCCACTGCCAATTCATGAAGAGCATCTTGAACAATTCTTTCCTAAATACTTTGAGGTCTCTCTCTCTCTCTCTCTCTCTCTCTCAACATATATACATTTGTAAGTTCCCTTAAGGTGCCTTCCAGTTCCAGCCCAATAAGGGAATTTTCTATATGTACATATATACATACATGCATATAATGATCCTATATCAGGTTGGATCACCTACGACCTCTTTTAGTACATATATACATACATGCATATAATGATACATACATGCAAAAAGGGATCCTGGGGCTGCTCATACATACATGATATATGTATATAATGTTATTGTTTTTCTTATTTTGTACAGGATCTGATTGATCGTCAGCAAGATTTTGAACTTCGTGTTCCATATACTAGAATTCCAGACTGGTGCAGTGAGTATTCGGGTGGGACTTCTGTAACAATTCAACTGTCAGATCCAGAAGATAGTATATGGATGGGAGTCGTCCTTTTTGTGTTTTTCGAAATTCTTGAGCAGAGTTCGGAAATGGAAGAGACCTTCTGTCATTTTCACGCCTCGGATGGTCGTCTTCAAAATCGAGTAGTCATTGGAAACTTTGAAAACTTCATAGTTGGGTCGCATGCGGTTTGTTGCTATAAGCCGGCACGTAAATTTGCAGGGAATTTGAAAAAAGCAAACCACGGAGTACTTCGAGCATCAGTCTCAACAAATCGACCCAGTTTGAAAGTGAAAGGGTGCGGAATACGTTTAATCTCCCATCAAGATGCGGCAAAATTTGCCCAAGATTTAAGTCAGACTGCTAATCAACACCTCGTTTCGAATTTTGGTTCACATTGTAAGCATATGTTAGATGAGGTGATGAAATTGGAAAGTTCTGGTGACGTGACGATACTTGATTACCGTCTACAGGAACCACCGTCAACTTCAACTGTACATGGGGGCAGAAGCAGCAGCTCTACCACAGCTAGTACTGATTCTAGCATCCCACCAGTACAATTGTTGCTTTCAAAGCTCTATGAGGTTACTCCCTCTGTCTCCATCTCTATATATGCGTGTGTTAGAATAATGTACAAAGGACAAAAATCAAAATTTATGTTTAAGGCAGTTGATTTTTGAAGGTTTTTTAACCATTAATTAATTAGTTACTGTGAGCTTTACATCGACAGGGCCACAATGGACGCACGAAGGATTTATTTTTTAGCTTTTGTCATGAAGTAGTAGTAATTCCGAACTGGTTCGACAATCACTACTTGGGGAATGTAGCACTGTGTGACCTTCCTCAAAACTTGTTTGATGAAAGCAGATGGGTAGGACTAGAACTATATGTTATATTTTCTTGGCATCAATCCATTTCGAGTCTCTTCCATCTTCCCTCCTTCCTTTGTGTTGATTTGTGTGACCAAGAAAGCAGTAGAATACCAAGATGTGTCCAGATAAACAATCCCTTCTCTCAGAAAGTAAGGTCCCATGAACTTCTTGTGTTACACGTGCCACGTGTGTATTTTCAACAACATGTGTGGAGTCAATGTCAGGTTATTAGGGCATTCTTTAGAACCACCAACTCAGCGGTAGAGGTTGAACTCTGTGGAGCCCGTTTAGTATACGAGGAAGACTTGGGAGGCTTGATCCATTCATTAACTAAGTTGACATTGGGGAGATCAGATATGCTTGATGAGCTTTGTGCGTATGCCCAAGCCTTTTCTGCACAAACAATGGAAAATAGCCTTCAGCAGGAAGCCAAAGCTATGCGCAATAATAATGCAGAGGAAAGAGAACTGCCCATTGCTCCTGATTCCATGAGGATCCAAAGGTGTGTGTGTGTGTGTGGATTGTTTATATATTTAAATTCTCTCAATCCTGGCAAAATATTTTAACATCTTTAAATTACTTGGACTAATATAACTTGTACGTATAGGCAACGGTTAGCTGAATCTGGACAAGAGTTTCTGATACCAGAACAGGATTTTACTTCAATACTGCACAAGTATAGATGCTATCTCAAACGAAAGCATGATGTCAAGGAGCGTGGTGAAGTAATAATAGTCCACTCAAAACGCTTAACGTTTGCCAACAGGGATTCTACCCAACAAAAGGTTGCAGAAGAAGATGCTCCACCGCCGTTGTTGGTCGGTCGTGTACATGTATTGGCTGAGACTCAACTCTATGGAAGCTATAGTCCAGCACAATGGAAAAGGTACATACAGGCTTACCTTCAAAATTCCCAGGTGGCAACGCTCAGTCTTAAAGGAGAGAAAATTTCTGTTTTCAAGCATTTCAATCCTTGGAACACATACAATTTTTGTTTCCCTCGGAAGGATTATCTAGAGTGTTTCAAACATTGGACTACTATGTCACCCGGGAAAGGACTCGAAATACCTCCAAAGCTGTATGATGATAAAAATTGGAGGGGACTTGTTATAATTGCTTCTTTTTCAGTCCATGAGCATCCAAGTGCCACCCTTGAAGATCTGGGCTCCCAAATCACTGTCAAACTTTTGTGTCACTTAAGAATGGGTGAATATTGCTTGAATCCAGTCGCCTTGGGTTCCATAACAAAAGAGAAATTCAAGTGGTTACATGTGCGGGGATTTATTTGGGTGACCTACATACCCCGTGTTTTTCTACCAGAGTTTAGTGTTGCTAATTCTGATATTGTAGTGCCCAGAATTTACAACAATTGCCCATCCTTGACAGTGGAAAGGTCTGGTATCGGTCTCATATACCAGCAAGATGAGGAGGAGTTTAAGCAAGCAATAATCCAATCCTGGACCTCCTTCTTTGACAATGCGGATCCCATCCGTCAGTTTGTTGAAGGTCACTCTCCCGAGCAGCCAAATCAAGATCATACGCCCCAACCACACCATGTTCAGGTCTCTCTCACTCTCTCCTTTTTTCTCTCCCACATAAGCCATCTGAATCCACTAATATTACTTAATTTTTATATTTTTTAGGACTTTAATCGAGACATCATACTCCACGCAATTTTCCGTCCGATTACCGAAATTCTAGAGTGGTATCCTTTTCACATCAGTGGTTCTTCAGTGCAAATCCTGTTGCCGCCATCTCTATGTAGTCCGAGAAATTGGACAGGACTAGCGCTTTATGCATATTTCTCAGATCTTGAGAATCCAACTGCCTCCCTAGACAACTTCGATCCAGAAAATCCTCACTACCTGATTTGTCACTTGGAAACTGACAACACTAGTTTGGAATATTCTCTCCACTCCTATCGATCAACTGGCCATGAATTAAAGTGGTTAGAAGATGGAGGATTCATTTGGCTGACCTATATACCACGGAAGTGTTTTCAAGATCAGTTGAATGGATGCAGTCACTTGGATGCTTCATTTGCAAGCGATAGGGCAGGGCTGTATGCGAAAAGGTGTGGTTTCTGTCCCGTATACCAGCATGATGAGGGGTTTATGCAGCACTGTATGAGCAAGCAAGACGAGGAAGATGAGGAAGAATTTAAGCAAGCAATAATCCAATCCTGTATCTCCTTCGACAATGAGGATCTTTTCCGTCAATTTGAGGAAGGTCTTTCCCCCGAACACCCACATCAATATCATATGCCCCAAGGAACATATGTTAAGGTCTCTCTCTCTCTCTCTCTCTCTCTCTCTCTCTCTCTCACACACACACACACACACACATTGGTGATTAGAATTGAATATCATTACTTGATTTTTATATTTTGTAGGACTTTGATCGCGACTCGATATTTAATGCAACTTTCCCTCCAAGTACTGAAATTCTAGAGTGGTTCAGTCCTCATCACAACAGTGGTCCTTCGGTGAAAATCCAGTTACCGCCATCTCTCTGTAGTGACAGAAATTGGATGGGTCTGGCTCTTTGTGCATTTTTCTCACACCTTGACAATCCAACTGTCTCCCTAGACAAATTGGATGCAGAAACTGCTCACTACCTCATTTGTCACTTGGAAACTGAGAACACTAGATTGGAATCTCCCCACATCTACCGAACAACATGCGAAGAATTCAAGTGGTTATGTGATGGAGGGTTCATTTGGCTGACCTATATACCACGAAATTGGTTTCTAGATCGGTTGAATGGGGGTAGCCACTTGGAGGCTTCATTTGCAAGCGATAGGGGAAGGTTGTCGGCACAAAGTTGTGGTTTCCGTCTAGTACATCAGCATGATGAGGAAGAGTTTAAGCAGCACTGTATCAGAATGACCTCGTTATTACTTGTCAATCAAGAAACAAATGATCAGCAATACCATGATGGTGAGAGCGAGGTAGGACCTAGCAGAGCAGACAGCTCCATCCAGGACGCTCACCATGGAAGATTGGAAGGAGCCGAGGGTCTTAATAAGCCTAAAGACAAGGGTAAACAAGTTCAGGAATAGGCTGCGATGTATTTGAGATATGAGCTGGTTCACCAGGGTCTGCATTATCTTGAACTATTTGGAATAAAATGTTCGTTAGTAATGACGTGTCGTTTCTTAAAGGCATGCATGCAATATTAGGTGTTTGGTTTGTGTCCTGTATTTGAAATAATTGAGGATTGATTTCATGTCCTCTTCTGTCGTTTAATTTCTTAAAGCACTAGGTTTAATACAAGTCAAGCAATGTTGTCTTAAGTCACCGTTGTGGATTATCTCCTTGAAATAATTCAGAGAGCTATATATATGTGCTCTTACAAGAAGCATGCTTTTTATTAATCAATTCATGTGGGTATGATGAAGGCCTCTAATTATATTCGATCACGATTCAATTGGTGCGGGTATGACGAAGGCCGGTCTTTTGTTCTCCATAGCCTTGGGTCTACTGTTTGTGAATGGTAAATCAGAGTTTAAAGTCGCCATTTAGCTTGAGAACTGTTTCAGCAGGAAGAGCAGTAGGATCAGTTGTCCCATTTGTATGAACTTCCCGTCCTTTGTTAATCAGAGAAGCCAGGTACATCTCATCAACTGCAAGGAACAAAATTCATGCATGAATTTCCAGGTTCAAGTATTATACTTCCAATGTGCAAAGCAAACCTATTAGTGTATAAGCTGTGAGCTAAGTAAATAAGCCTTGTTTCTTAATTGAGTATTCATTTAGTCTGATTATGGCTGATGTTAGGCGTTAGTAATGCTAAAGTGGCAGCTGCCACTTGTAAGGATTCTAGATTGCAGTTTTGGATGAAGGGCTGTGATTCTCTGTGATGTCAGAGAATCCAGCTATCATTTCTGTTATAGCTCACACTGAGCATGTTGATGTAATACACAGAAAAAATGCAAAAATAGCAATACACTGTTACATTGATTCTCACTCTTCTCTCTTGCTCTCTGCTTTCTTTTCCTCACTCAAAACACTGAGAACTCTAACATGGCCTCAGAGCCAGGTTGGATCTGAAATCTGGGCGTAGATTGTGTGATGCTGCTGCATACGAGCTGCACTCAAGCTCGTTCTGGTTCAGGTGAACTTGCTGAACCACATTGTTTTTGATTTTCAGATTTGTATCATCTAAGCTTAGAAATGGCTAGATCTGGAGGTTCTGAAGTGAGAACTCCAATCTTCTCTGGTGAGAACTACGAGTTCTGGAGAATCAAGATGGTGACAATCTTTAAATCTCATGGTTTGTGGAAGTTTGTTGAAAAAGGGGTTACGATCTCTGATTCAAAGGAGAAGATGGCTGAAGGAAGCGCAACAGATGAAGATGATGAGAAATCTGTAGCAGAACTCATGCGAGATGCTAAAGCTCTGGGTATTATCCAGAATGCAGTCTCGGATCAGATATTCCCTCGAATTGCCAATGCTGATACAGCAAAGATGGCATGGGATCTGCTATATGGTGAGTATCATGGTGGTGATCAGGTACGATCAGTTAAACTCCAAAATCTTCGACGTGAATTTGAGTATACTAGGATGCGTGATGATGAAACGTTATCTGAGTATCTTACAAGGTTGAATGAACTTATTAACCAAATGAAGACGTTTGGTGAGGCATTGCCTAATGAAAGACTTGTACAAAAGGTCTTAATAAGTCTTAGTAAGCCATATGATCCTATCTGTCTTGTGATTGAGAATACCAAGTGTATAGACAAAGTTGAATTACAGGAGGTTCTGGCAATTCTTAAGAGCCAGGAACAAAGGTTTGATATGCACAATGTTGATGCCACTGATAAGGCTTTTGGTTCTTTCTCTGTGAATCCAAAAGGACAGCAACAAAAGAGTAATTCTCAATCAAGTGGAACTAAGAAAAACTGGAATGGAAAAGGCAAGAAGTGGGATTCAAAGTCTCAGTCTCAGCAAAAGTCATTTGCTAATCCTGCACAGAATTCAACTTCTGCAGGATTCATGAAACAAGACACAGTTAAGCCACAATGCAAGGTGTGTTCTAAGTTTCATTTTGGAGAATGTCGATACAAGGGACAATCCAAATGTCACAACTGTGATAGGTTTGGACATTGGGCTAGAGAATGCACAGCAGACAAAGTTGTTCAGAAGGCAAACTGTGCTAATCAGGCAGAAGTAACAGGAAATCTGTTCTATGCTAACAGTGCAATTACTGAGATCAAAGTGAGTGGGAATTGGTACATTGATAGTGGCTGCAGCAATCACATGACTGGAAATGCTGAGCTTCTTGTGGATGTCAAGACAAATGTCACTGGAAAAGTCCAAATGCCCACTGGAAATTTGGTAGATGTTGCTGGAATTGGATCACTCATGATTGATACAAATTCTGGCAGAAAGTGCATCAAGGAAGTCATGTTTCTACCTGGTTTGAAGGAAAACTTGCTGAGTGTGGGACAGATGGATGAACATGGATATTACTTGCTATTTGGTGGAAGAGAGTGTTGTATCTATGATAGTCCTTCACTTGACTGTCTAGTTATCAAGGTTAAGATGAAAAATAACAGATGTTATCCTTTGTCTCTAATGGAAGCAGATCACATTGCATTGAAGGCAAGTGTGACTGAATGTACCTGGATTTGGCATAAGAGACTAGGACATCTAAACCTTAGAAGTCTCAAGCAGCTTAGAGAAAAGGAAATGGTGCATGGTCTTCCACATTTTGAAGATGTAAATGGTGTATGTGCAGGATGTCAAATGGGAAAACAACACAGAGATTGGTTCCCAAAAGAACAAGCTTGGAGAGCTAAGAATCCCCTAGAATTGATACACACAGATTTGTGTGGTCCCATGCAAAATGAATCAATTGCTGGGAATAAATACTTCATGTTGCTTATTGATGATCACACAAGAATGTCATGGGTTTATCTCCTAAGACACAAGTCTGAGGCACTAATCTGTTTCAGGAAGTTCAAGGCAATGGTGGAGTTACAATGTGATTTCAAAGTGAAATGCCTAAGGAGTGACAGAGGGGGAGAATTTCTCTCAACAGAATTCAGCAAATTGCTGGAATCTGAAGGCATACAAAGACAGTTATCTATTGCTTATACTCCACAACAAAATGGGGTAGTGGAGAGAAAGAATAGAACAGTTGTAGAGATGGCAAAGGCAATGCTTCATGATAAAGGCATACCATACTATCTCTGGGCAGAAGCTGTACATACAGCTGTCTATATTCTAAATAGAACACCTACAAAAGCTCTTGATTGCATGACTCCTTTTGAAGCTTATAGTGGGAGAAAACCAGGAATTGGTCACTTAAAGGTGTTTGGATCACTCTGCTATGTACATGTACCAGCTGAAAGAAGACAAAAGCTTGATGCAAAGTCTGTCCAAGGTGTGTTTGTGGGTTATGCAACCTGTGAGAAAGGGTACAGAGTATTTGATCCAAACACTAAGAAGCTGATTCTGTCAAGGGATGTAGTTTTTGATGAAACCAAGTCCTGGAACTGGAAGGAAACCTCAGAAAGTTCAGTTGCTATGACCTATGTTCCAAAGCAAGCTCAAGATGAATTTGGAGTGACTTCACATGAGTTGACTGAGGTCGAAAACAGTCCTTCCAGTCCTTGCATTTTCTCTCAAGCTGAAGAACAAGATAATGTCATTCATGAGCATGCAGATACCTCTCAGCCTTATGATCATACTCCTTTAAAATGGAGAAACATAAGTGACATTCTTGCACAGTGCAATCTCTGCATTGTGGAACCTGAAAAATATGAGGAAGCTGCACAGGATAAGGCTTGGATAAAAGCAATGGAAGAAGAGCTGTCCATGATTGAAAAAAATAAGACTTGGGAGCTTGTAGACAGACCAAGTGATAAGCAGGTTATTGGTGTGAAATGGGTGTTCAAAACCAAGTTGAACTTAGATGGTTATGTACAGAAGAACAAGGCAAGGCTGGTTGCTAAAGGGTATGTACAGAAACCAGGCATTGATTATAATGAAACATTTGCTCCAGTTGCTAGACTTGATAGAATCAGAACACTGATTGCTCTTGCTGCACAAAGAAGCTGGAAGCTATTTCAATTAGATGTTAAGTCTGCTTTCTTAAATGGAATATTGCAGGAAGAAGTGTATGTTGATCAACCTGAAGGGTTTGTGATTAATGGCAAGGAAGATAAGGTGTACAAACTATACAAGGCTCTTTGTGGCTTGAAACAGGCACCTAGGGCCTGGTATGGAGAGATTGATAGCTATTTTGCTAAGTGTGGGTTTGAGAAAAGTTTAAGTGAAGCAACTCTCTACACTAAAACAAGGGGAGAGCATGATATACTAATTGTCTCCATTTATGTGGATGACATTGTGTATACTGGAAACAATCAAGAGATGCTAGATGAGTTCAAAGAAGATATGAAGGAGAAGTATGAGATGTCAGACTTGGGTCTTCTTCATCATTTTCTGGGAATGGGGGTGATTCAAACAGAATCTAGCATTTTCATTCATCAAAAGAAGTATGCTTCTGCTTTGTTGGATAAGTTTGGATTGAAAGAATGCAAATATGTTTCTATTCCTCTTGTGGCTACTGAAAAGTTAAGTAAAGAAGATGGCAGTGGTGCTGCAGATGAAGAACAGTACAGAAAACTTGTAGGCAGTTTACTGTATCTTACTGCTACAAGGCCAGATGTGATGTATGCAGCTAGTCTGTTAGCTAGATACATGCATGGACCGTCAAACAAGCCCTATGGAGCAGCTAAGAGAGTGCTCAGATATGTCAGAGGAACATTGGACTATGGTTTACACTATATGAAAGGCAAGAAGGCAGTCTTAGTTGGCTTTTGTGATAGTGACTGGGGAGGATCAGTAGATGATAGCAAGAGTACCTCAGGCTATGCATTTTCGTTTGGGAGTGGAGTGTTCTCATGGGCTTCTGTGAAACAAAATTGTGTTGCTCTTTCCACTGCAGAGGCTGAGTATATAAGTGCTGCTGAAGCAACAACTCAAGCAATATGGCTCAGGTTTGTTCTTGAAGATTTTGGAGAGCTACCTGCTGAAGCAACTCCTTTGCAGTGTGACAATACATCTGCAATCTCAATATCTAAGAATCCTGTGTTTCACCAGAGGACTAAACACATTGACAGAAGATACCATTTCATAAAAGATGCTCTGCAGCAAGGAATTGTTGATTTGGTATACTGCCCAACCAAAGAACAAGTTGCAGACATTTTTACAAAGGCCTTACCAAAAGATAGATTCAACTATCTCAGGGATAAGCTTGGAGTTGTATCAGCTCAAAGCTTAAAGGGGAGTATTAGTGTATAAGCTGTGAGCTAAGTAAATAAGCCTTGTTTCTTAATTGAGTATTCATTTAGTCTGATTATGCCTGATGTTAGGCGTTAGTAATGCTAAAGTGGCAGCTGCCACTTGTAAGGATTCTAGATTGCAGTTTTGGATGAAGGGCTGTGATTCTCTGTGATGTCAGAGAATCCAGCTATCAATTCTGTTATAGCTCACACTGAGCATGTAATGAAAATACACAGAGAAATGCAATAGCAATACTGTTACATTGATTTTCTCTCTTTTCTCTTGCTCTCTGCTCTCTCTTCTTCACTAAACATACAAAGAACTCTAACAAAACCCACAAATAAGGAAAAGATGCAAGAATGGACAATCAGAATTTCAACCTATGCTCATTCTATTATTTGAGGGTGCCTCATCTGTTCCCAAAGAGACACAGATGCTAGCATCGAGCATCTCTCTTATAGGTGAAAATCCAAGCATTCTCATTGCAACAGCAGGGCAGTGAGATTCTTTGACCCCATCCCTTGAAAGACAATCAGTCTGGAGATACTGAATAACAGTTACATACCATCCATACAATATAAGAACAAGTTTATAAAACCATGTGAGTTTTGATTGTGTTGATGAAAAATGTACATAACACGCAACAGACGTGGAAACTCGGATACATATTTTACCGTTAGAACACACACAGCTTTACAAACAAGAAAAACCATGTGATCAGTTTTACAAATTTTGTATGAGTTCAACACAGGAATAGAAACATCAACTCACCTCAGCAGGGTTGACCCAAACTGTATGAGCCGCTAGCAAATTGTCGTGAAGAAACTGTATCTTCTCCAAGTGTATGACTGTGCCATGGTCAACTTTTTGCGTCTCTGTCACAAATTGATTCTCATATGCTATCTCTGCAACATGCTAATTGGAAACAGGAGCTAAGTGAATGTTGAGTTTCAACATCACCCATAAATGTATGTTAGAAAGGTGAGAGATAAATGAGTACCATGTGAATCCCAGTTTTCAGTTCTTTGGCAGTATCTGTTGTTGCAAGTAGTAATCCATCAGTTGCATTCATAATTTGCCTAATTCAATACGGTTCGGTTTTTCAGTTTTGCGGTCTCCATGCACCCCCTTGCGTTTTTACAGAAGTGCATAATAGATAGGGATTTGACAAAAAAAATTAAAGCAAAACAAAAAAACTCTATGAGATGAAAAACACGGGGGCATTAAAAAAAAGTTTTTTCTATTTAAACTCCGCAGTTCTGTTTGTTCACCCTCATGTTCTAAGTTCACTCCAACTTCTAATTCAAGTTTTCACAATTTTTAAGAAAATCCTACTATCTTTCCAAACTACCCTTAAATACATATCCATTAGAAAAAAATATATATAATTCTAATTAAACCCCATACTTTTAATTAAAAAAAAATGAAGAGAAACGTTAAAATTATTCGAAAACTATATGGCAGCTTCACCTTCGGGCCGACATATGAACTGTATGAATCAAATGGGAAAAAAATGCAATGGACAATAACTGCGTTTTAAAGTACAATATATATATATATATATATATTTTTTTTTTTTTTCTATTTAAACCCTACACTTTTTAGATATACTTTTATTTGTTCACTCCAATACTTAAATCATTAAACTCTTAAATTTCATTATTGGGGACGACATACACTGGTGGACCTAGAAATTTTTTTAGCGGAGGTGCAAAATTGACTAAGTATGAAAAATAATTTTTCGGAATAATCATTTTCTTAAGATAATTTTTGGCGGCTTTTATTCCTTACACATCAAATAAGAAAACTTGATTTTATGGGATTTTAGTATGAAGTATATATTGACTTAATGAGCCATCATTTTTAGCCTAAATCGTGTTTTGCACTAAAATCGATTTTTCATTTTTTGATTTGGTGGGAATTTGATTTTCTAGTATTTTTATTTGAATCCAAATGGGGGGTACTTCCTTATTTACACTGTAAACTTAAGTAAATGGAGTAATATAAAAATAAATTAAAGTAAAAGGACAAAGAAATTTACTTAAATGTTGAGTCTTAATGGAGTAATATAAATAATCATTGTCTCCTTGCGCCTTAATGAGTCCGCCTCTGACGACATATGTACTGAAAAGTTGGATATATGAAACAAATGGAAGAGAATAAGATCATTACAGTCAAGCAATCAAAAAGCCTTTTCATCAACTCACACTCAACTTTTAAAGAGGTAGGCTCTTTAACATTCTACGTTTTTAAAAGAGAAAAGTAATCTAACTTAAGATGTAGAGGAGTTCGTATTTTTCTAAAACTTAATATGAAGAGTGATGGGGGTGTCTGGGGTGTGCTAAGGTTAAGTATATAAAGGGAAGAGAATAAGATTATTACAGCCAAACAAATAACAAGTCTTTCCACAAGCTCCTACGCAAATTTTAAAGAGGCATGCTCGTCAATGTTCTACGTCTCTAGCAATACGATGTAGAGGAGTTTGTATTTTTCTAAAACTTAATATGAAGAGTGGTGGGGTGTGTGGTGGGGGGGGGGGGTGTGTGTATAGATGTACTAGGATTAAGTATAAAGTTGGATGACCTTTTTTGTCTTTTTACATAATAATAAAACTTACAGCTTAATGATTTAAGTATTGGGGTGAATTAAGAGAAGTGTGGGGTTTAAATAGAAAATCTCTTTTTTGCCTTTTGACATAATAATAAAATTTAGGGTGATTTTATTGGCACACCAAAATTTGCTCTTTGCACCTCACATTCTCTTTACACCCCACTGAATTTTAGAAAAATTTAAAATTACTCACTACACTCCATTTTTCTTCCTAAATTGCACTCATGAACCCCATTCCTTAACTTACCTGTGTGACCAAAATCGTTATCTTGTTTCAGTGGTAGTCCACCAAATTTGTTTCCGTTTTCGAGTGGCTGTCTACCGAATGTCTTTCCGTTTTTCAATAATAGTCCACCAAATCTGTTTCAGTTTTTTAGTGGTAGTCTGCCGAATTTGTTTCCGTTTTTCAGGGGTAGTCTATTGAATTCGTTTCTTGTTTCAGTGATCATATGCCGAATTCGTTACTGAGTTTGTACTTGATATTGTTGATATCATTACCGAAATCATATACCTTGTATTTGTTCTTTCAATGGGAGTATGGTCAAAAAAGCTTGCATTAAATTTGTGGTCGACAATAAGTTATTGAAAAATAAATATATTTCAGTTTGTTGTCACTAAATTGTATGTAAAAATCCGGTAATACACCACCGAACATCTTTCTATGTTACGTTGGATCTCCATCGCATCTTAAGTTAATGGCCGGTTAAACACAACCGAAATAGGTGCAATGTTTTGGTGACATCCCATCGAATTTACCTATCACATTAAGTACGGGTGTGCTAAACGCAACCAGCGACTATCATAAAATTCTAAACTTGAAAAACACCAAAAAATAAACTGATACCTCATTCGAAGCCTCTCTAACTTCAATGTCACCCTTCATGAATAAATATAAGATATTTTTTAATGACACCCATTTCATA
>NC_047653.1:14731923-14751670 GCF_902201215.1 Prunus dulcis | reverse complement strand
ATTATTTGATATCTTACCAAATTATCCTCGAGTACATTGTTCACGTCATGCCACGACCTGCTATCTTTATAGTCCGAGACACTTTCATTAACCCATAACCTGCTGCGTTCGCCTGGGTCAAGAGAATCTCTGAGAACAACGCTCCAACCCATTTGCTGTACTAAATCATGCATCCACAATCTGTTTCCTTCAATAACTTTAACTAGACATTTTTCCTTGAGGACCCTGATACCTCTTTTTGGATAAAAGTCACAAGCGTCCAAAATATTAAATACACGATCGTGATCCTCTCCTTTGAAGAAACATGCAATGTCCAAAAAGATTTGCTTCTCGGTTTCGTCTAATCCATCATAACTTATTCGAAGCACGTCAATAATGTTGTCATCATGATGTTCCTTCAGTTTAGCAAATTCACTCTCCCATTCACCTAGCTCTCTTCCGCACAAGGCGTAACCCAGAACTTCAAGAGCTAAAGGGAGGCCATTGGCATATTTGACAACACCCTTGGACAGGTTTGTGTAGTCATCAGCCATCTTGTGGCCTTTCTTGAAGGCTTTCTTACAGAAGAGCTGAAAGGCTTCTTCATCGTTCAGTTTCTCAACCTCATATATGTGGTGCACTCCATATGCCTTCAACAAGTGCTCATTTCTAGTTGTTATAATGATTCTGCTCCCTGGACCCAACCAATCCATTCCAACTAAATCTTCTATTTGTTTTTTATGATCGAGATCGTCCAAAACGATAAGCACCTTTTTAGAAGGCAATCGTCTGCTCAATGAATTGATTCCCATATGGACGTTATGTATGTCATCCCCGCTATAGAGCAGTTTTTTGAAAAGAACTTTCTGCAAGGAAACTACTAGATCAGGGTTTTTAGATTTGTCTTTGACATTGCCAAGAAAGCAGCTAGCTTGAAACTGGTTGCAGATATTATTAAACACTAGTTGAGCCAGAGTTGTCTTGCCAATGCCCCCCATCCCCCAAATCCCTATGGTACGAACATCATCACGCTCCTTCAAATCCAAGAACGCCTCCATTTTCTCTATACGAGAATTCATTCCAACTAAACGGTCATCGTTATCACTTGGCGTCATGGAGGTCAAGATATTTGAAATCTTGTTGGCTATTTCTTGAATAACTTCTGATTCACCCCTGCAAATAGACAGGACCTACTCAACACACCCAGCCAGCAGCAGATGCTCAACACACCCATATATAACTTCAAGACCAGCCAGAAACTGCTTGGCGAGGATAGCTTGCCGTGAGCATGGATATATATGGTCTTACTTTTACACAATTCTAAATAGCGTGAATTGATGTGCAGCCTTGTCTTGTAACAACGGGAATAATGAAATTGCTATTCTCTCAAATTCTTCAACTTTCCACTTTTGTGAAATTCCTTTCAATTACTAATATCGGTGCAATATGCTTTAGGGATTATAAATTGAATTTTTTTTTAAATCCAAATTTTATAGCTTTTCAGTTTAATTCTCATTCCCAGGAGCAAACATCTGCCTTTCTTAGATATTAGTGATCTAACAAGTAAATAGTTGGAAAATGTGGATAATATATTAAATTTCTTTCTAATCTTGGATATAACGTTGGGTTTTTTTTATTTTTTGGTTGTAAAATCTTGGTTAATTCACACCTGTTGGTCAGGTGATTTTATATGTCCGTTATAGCTGACATTTTTTTTTTCGGGTATGCGAAGGTGCATCAAGCAAGCATAAAAGCATTGAAAACATTAGTAATTTAAGCTTTAGTGTACAAAGTGCCTTGAATCAAGAATTTAAAATTATTTTTTCTTATACCTTAAAAGGAAAAATCGACATAAAAGATACGTAATAAATATCTAGACTTAAATATAAAAAAAGTCAATACGCCTAAATCAAAGAAAAAAAGAGAGAACGCTTTGGATCCCGTTGTATCTTCGGTGTTCTTCAGCTTTTGGTGGACCTATGTCGATCTAATCTTTTTTTTGGCAGATTTATTGTCTCATATTTGGGCTGGCTTTGGTTGTGCCTCATCTAGTGAGGCTGTCCTTTGAGGTGTTTCGACGTTTTCATGGTAGATCCACTGCTCATTAGTGCATTGTTGAGGCCTTGGAGTAACTAGGTGGCGCTCTCTATAGACTATATGTCATGCCCAAAAGGAAAGATTAGCAGCAGTTGGTGTTCCTTTTGCCAATGTTGTTTTAGTTTTTTTTATTATTATTTTGGTTTAGTTTGTTCAATAAAGTCTAGAAACTCTATGAGTTTTGTGTGTTATTTCCCTCTAGTGATTCTAGAAATTTAGTTGAGTTTGTTGGGTGTTCTTAGTCTCTTTAAGAGAGCGATGCCATTAGCAGCTAGTTTTTTTCTTTGATGTCATTAGACTAGGTTATGGGAAATAATTGAAGAAGTTAACTAGGTACCTGGCTTTATCCAAATCCCATCCGCTGATAATGGCTATTTCCGTTAAAGCTTTCCTCCACTTGCCCACCTCCCCCAGTACGGTCTTTTCTTCATGTTTGGCAAAGGCCTGGCTAAAGCTTCCAGTTTGATTTCTCACCTCGGATGGTTTGACGTGATAGAAAACCGGGAAAACTTGGAGTTCCCTCTTTTTCATGCATTCAACAATATGTGCAAGTTCATCCAAACACCACGTTGAAGAAGCATACTCTTTTGAAAGAATGACTACTGCAAAACTCGATTCTTCATTGGCTTTCAAGAGTTCTGGGCCGATGAATGTTCCTCTCTTCAGTTTTTCATCATCCCTAAAGGTATCAATTCCTCTCTGGTTCAAAGCATGGTATAAATGGTCCGTAAAACTATTTCGGGTGTCCTCACCCCTAAAACTGAGAAACACATCGTGTGCCCGTATTTTAGGGGTTGAAGAAGCGGATGATGGCAGCATTTCGGTGTTGGTGCAATCGAATCAAAACTGATATGCAGTAGGTCGTACAAGAAAAGTAAGCGACAAAGAAGAAGATGATCGAGCACGAAGAAACAAAGAGGGAGGAGCAAGAGAACGAAGATGAAACAATGATGTTGATCGATGGATGGCAATGGAAACTTAAGGGGAAGCTAATAGAAGAAAAACTTCAATTTTGAGACCTTCAAGATCTGGGAAGGAAACATGACATACTCACAGGCAAGCATCTGTATATACGCACCTTTCAAAGAAATTGCAACCCATAGATTTGGATCAAGCTAGTTGGCTATGACAATGAATCCGTCACAATAGCTTCAAGCTTAATTATCTTTTAATTGATTTTTATGTGAGACCAATGTAGGGTTTTTATCGCAAATGATTTTTGAGGTTTCATGGCGGCGTTGGCCTTGGGGGTGGTCTGGGTAGAGAAAAAACGGAGGGTGAGAGAGAGGAAGAGAGGGAGAAAGGGAGGAAGCGGGTTGGGGAAGGAGGGGATTGGGGTTGGGTAGCGGAAGTGGGGGTCTATGAGAGAGAGAGAGAGAGAGAGAGAGAGAGGGAGGGACAGAGTTGACGATGGGGAGAGAGAGATAAAAGGGGGATGATGGGGGAGATGGAAGGGGAAGGAGCGGAAGGGGAGGAGGAAGAGGGGAGACGGAAGGGAAAAATGGGGAAGGGGTGGGAGGCGAAAGGGGAAGTAACGGGAGGCTTGAGTTTTTTTTTTCCTCTTTTATTTATTTTATTTATTTTAAATTTCTATTTTTTAAGATTTTAAATGTTAAACTGTTTTAAAATAATTTTTTTCTGTTTAGATCTCTCATTGGATATGTAGGCACCTTATTTATGTCACATTAGCAATTTAACATAAATTTTTTACTGAACTTAACGGCAAAACCAAATTGATGTGTAAAGTGACATATGAAACCAATAATGTCAGAAAAAAAAAAAAACATGACCAAAAGTGGTAATTTCACAATTCTCGAAATTATTTGTGATAAAAGCCCTTTAATATATACTTACACCAAAGCACGTCCAAGCAGCTTCTTGGCCTTCCACTTTCGGGGAAATGGAAGCAAATAATGGCCAGTTTTAAAACCTACTTTTTCTGCAGCTTTTGTTGTCTGAAAAATAAAAAAACATCACAAAGAGGATCCCACAAGAATTCTTTGAAGATACAAAAGTCTTATAGCTATTTTATTCATATAATTATGAAACCGTTGTAAATGAAGGTGGAGCCCACATGTTAGAAGAGGATTTGCCTACAAAAGGATTCATCCCTCCTCATTGTAACAGATGGATTTTGGTAGAATGCTTTTAAATTCTCTCCAATTTCTCTTTAGTTCACAACACGTTATCAGCACGATTTCTCTATTCAGAGCCTCAACGCTCTCTCTCTCTCTCCGCAAAACTCAAGCAGAAGCTATAAATCAATCATACCCCAGACAGATATCTGAAACACAAAGTTTGAAAATTAAGAGAGAGATAAATCAAACAATGGTCACTCTCTTCACTTTATCTTCTTCATCCTCCACTTCCTCTTCCCTACTCCAAGAACAAAGCTTTCCACAACACTCACACACTTCTCCTCGTTACCGAAGACACCAACCCATCTCAAGAAGCCTTGGGTGTCCGTTGCTCTGTTTTTGCTCAGAGAGAAGTACAGAGATGACTCCAAGTGGAGGCTTTACCTTGATATTCTTCCTGATGGGGCCAAGTGTTGGAGGCTGCGGTGTGGGAGTTTGCCTAGCATGTGAAGATTGCCAATGATTGGCAGTGCCCGAGACCCAGGAGGCAGTTTTGGCCTTGAGGAGGAGGCAGTTTTGTCGATGATCCTCCTCATCTTGGTCCTATTGCCAATCCAAGTCATACATAATGCCATTGGATAACAGAGCATCTGGGCATGTGAGGAGCTTCCCTTTTCTGCTGTTTCAAAATAGTCTTTCATCAACCACTGGCCTCCTCTGGTACTGAAGATGATGGTCGTCGCCCTCTTTCAATCTCAACACTATGCTTGGTTGCTAGCATGACTTGGAAGTTGGGTTGACAAAAGTTGTAAAAATGTACAGAAAATTGTAAAAATGTCCATACCATGAGAATATGTGGCTTTGGCCTGAAGTTCAAAATCTAACAGTGTTGAGAACCTAAAGTTCCAACAATTAAAAGGACAACCCTTGAGGTATTATTGCAAATTGTGGTACACCACATATTTCTTTGGCATAAGAGAATGATGAACTTAATAAAGTTCGATTATGTTATAATCGACACCTCAATGAAGAAATATATTTTGTGAATCCGGTTGTTAAGAATACACCGTGAAATGGATAATATCAGTATAAACTTCAAATGATGAATTGAGGCTCCCCACATATTTTGTTATATCTGGGCCGGAAGCCCATGGATCCAAATATATGAGAGATCCTAAAACTTGAAATTGTGGGTATATAGTAGTTAATGTTCTTCACTACTATATTGCGATATTATCGTTGTCTTTACTCAATTCATATTTCATGACCATTTTGAAAAGACGTAAAAACAACAGGTGTAAGTTTAAGAATGTGCGCAATTATTATAACAGGAAAGGAGCATATAACAGATAGATTTTTCCACCTGCAATGAAGGTGCAGGCCATGTAAAATCTATAAAATTACATTATGTTCTGGAAGCCTCTGAAGGAAGAGGACGACGCCTCTTAAGCATAGCCATGAGCCTCTCGTGGTCTCCCAAAATTCTTTCATTGGAGACCTGCAGCATGTCTAGCCTTCTCAGTGTATCAACAGAGTACAAACTCACCAGTTTCAACAAGGAATTATTCTCTCCTTTAAGTTTCTCAACCTCCTGTTTAGACTCATGAAGCATTCTTTCAAGAGACGAATTTTCAGTTGTTAGCCTATGAACCTTGTTTGCTCTAGCACGCAAACGATCAGCCATGTTAGAAACAGAAGCAGCACTCTGAATGCTAAAAGCCATTGAGTCATCAATAGCCTCTTCCTCAGACCTCCCTGTCAACAACATTTCATCCATTGGAATAATGAAATTTTTAGCTACTATGACAGCAGTAGCATCATTCATCATCACAGAATCATTAACTGTGAGATGACGATTTTGGGATACAAAGGATGGATGCCAAACTTTGGTATCATTGGTTGTTGTGGGAGCATCATTTAAATTGAAATAATTTGGGCAGGAAGAAGAGGAAGCCATTTTAAGAAGGTTTCAAAGAAAGTCTTACAAAAACTAAAGTTTCAGAAAATGAAGGAAGTTGAGTTGAAACGCAGTTGCTCCAATCAAGTTTTGCAAAGGCAATATCTATAGACGAAAATGTGGCAACATTTCCAGGATCCCAATATCTTCTCGAATCCCCATATTATCTTTTTCTTTCCCAGAGTTCAAAACTTCACGTGGCCTCTAATAATGCCTGTCGGCACTTTCGGCGTTTTCAAGTATTATTTTCGTCAAAGCCGATCTTGCTTTACGGATTTCACGGAGCTACTTTTTCAAAAGTATCCCTAGAATCTCGCAATTTTCCTATGGTTAATTTGAAATTCACCGGTTCTACCTATTCATTGTATTTGTGTATAAATGTGTTACTAACGAAATTTTCTTTGCAGAAGACATCCAGTTTACTCCATACCTAGTGATGCGATATGTACTTGTTTTTCTTATTAGTAAGCACTCAATATGCCCGAGAAGCAAGACTATCTCTGATCATCCATTCAGAAAGCGAGACTATCCCTGATCACGTTTCCGCTGCATTAGGGAACTGTGAAGGCGACCTTATACTCTAATCTCCTGAGGTCCTTCTAGACTAAAAGAAATGAGAGCTTGTTGTCTGCTCCCACCAGCTTCCTTCCTTGATTGCTGAGCTGGTTGTCTGCTCCCACCAGCTTCCTTCCCTGATTGCTTACCTTATCTTGCAATCAATATCACAATTTTTTTGCATTTTTTCTCTTTTTGTAACTCTCTGTTCATAAGAGATTTTATTTCTTTAGAATGAACATCTGAAGAAAGAATCCATGAAGTGATCCTAACTCTTAGGGTTATTTGTTTTGACAGAGGCAAAAGAATTGTGATTTTTGCTCTTGCAGGATATAACTAGATCATCAAGCACTACATTATATTTGCTGGGCCGATACAAGTTTGAATGATACTTGAGAAAAGTTTCTCCCACCTAAGGATGTAAGCAATACTTGTGTTATTTTATGCTTATATACTTATTTGATATTTTATCTTGAAAGGTAACCAAATGGGGAGATAAGTCTGTTCCAAAAGAATGGCTTGTATGTATCCATGAATTATTAATGCAAATTTTACAAATTGCAAGTTGGATACATTGATAATACACTGCACAGATTAAAGTCCCATAAGAACAGAATATGGGTATAGCAGTGATCAATATGATGCACGTTTGTTGCGTAGCAAATGATATGGATTGAAGTCCCAAAAGGACAATCCTTTAACATGTCAATATTGATATTGTGCACGCCTAATGCGTAGCAAATTATATGGGTTAAAGTCCCAGAAATTAATTGACATGTATGTATTAATCTATGGCATGCCTGCAGCATGACAGATATATGGGTTCTAAATGTTCCAACTCCCTAAATGGAGATTATTCACGCCCTACTGTAAAATAACGCTCCATTGGAGGTTATAATCCACATTCTCACATCATAAAAGCCCCATGAAGTGGCTTGGGTACCCAAAAGCAAAGAAATGCTTATAATTGATGCATGCGCATGCACATGAGAATGGTGGGATCATGAATTGATGAATGGCAAATTTTGATTTTGGAGTAGCTACTCAAATCATCAATGGGTTGTGTTGATTGGAACCACGTTCAATTATTAAATGTCGACAATATCATTGGCCAAAATGGAATGAGGTAATTCCATTATAGATAAGAATGAACGTGAAAGAACAAACCCACAGTACGAACCCCAAAATTTGTTAATACTGAAAGTTATACTTGGGTGTTCGAAATAAAAGGGAATATACCTACTTTGTATGACACAATGTTTCTGGCAGAAACAAGGAATGTTGGGTTTTCTCCATATTTATAGATTCCATTGTGCCCCTTTATTGCACATTTACGGAGACCAACATGTTATCTTTAAGGGTTATTAAATGCACAGAGCATATCACCTGAAGTGATTCCCTAAAGATGTATAAATAGCTGGGTTACAGCTATTTAATGTGTCATAAAGTTTAATCCCTTTAAACAAAATCCTTGAAAGGATTGAAATTGCATGAAGCAAGTCCCTGAATGACATGTGCTTGAAGCACAAAATCTGTACTCAATGCTAATGTGCATAAATTACCTCAGTGAGTACATTGATTATAATGTGTTTGCAACACATTAAAGCTTCTGAAGAATTCAAGAAATATTTGTCTCGACTTAAAGATCGAGAAACGAGATTCTTGCTTATACTAAGAGAGTATTGAAGTATTTTTATGAGGATTATCCGTCGGACACTTTAAGGATTTTCCGGAAGTATATTGGACCAGACATCGTATTTTCCAGATAGAGCTCAACCCCATCACCCTCATTTTGGGATGATGTGAAGCATATTTGATGCTATCTAAACATAACACCATATACGGGCATATTTTTGAGTGAACTTATAAATAGCCCAAGTGTTCTAAGATATGCGGACTCTGGAAATCTCTATGGTCGCTTACTGGAAAAAGCTAGTCATGAAGTTTTCAGGGGGAGATATTCATCAGGGGGAGCGTGGTATTAATAAAGAACTTCATGCACTATTGACTCACAGAAGCAGTGTCAACTATGATATTCAGAAAGCTGATCAACAGTATGGCTTAAAGATATTTTGCCAAGCATCAGGGAGAGCGTGCTGTCAATAAAGACCTTTACACACTGTACTCTTTTTCCTTCGTCCAGGTTTTTATCCTATTGGGTTTTTCCTGGCAAGGTTTTAACGAGGCAGTGTCGCACGCATGTCAATATACACAGAATTTTATGTTTCACATGGTTATGTACTCTTTTTCCCTTCGACCAGTTTTTTTATCCCACTGGGTTTTTACTGGCAAAGTTTTTAACGAGGCATATTCCGTATCATTTGTGGTCTCCAAGGGGGAGTGTTGTAAATGAAGGTGGAGCCCACATGTTAGAAGAGGCTTTGCCTACAAAAGGGTTCATCCCTCCTCATTGTAACAGATGGATTTTGGTAGAATGCTTCTAAATTCTCTCCAATTTCTCTTTAGTTCACAACAGAAACCAAATACAAAAGTTCTATTAATGATGTCCAAAATTTGCAAAAAGTCAATAAATGGAATAAATGCCACTGTTGTAAAAGTTTAGTATGTTTTTGACAATCACTTTCAACAAAGAGATTAGAAAAACGCTTCGTTAATGTAATTACAAGAAAAAAGGTCAATAGTGACTAAGTCACCGGTCAAGAAAAAAGGTCAATAGTGACTAAGTCACCGGTCAAGAAAAAAGGTCAATAGTGACCAAGTCACCGGTCACTAATAGCGTAGGATCAGTGACAAAATATGCAAATTCGGTCACTAATGTTTGTTGACCACAATGAATTTCTTTTACACATTTACTTCCACTTTTAAATCACACCAATATTTGAGATTAAGTAGTGATCCATTTTAGTTTGGTCACTGAAAGCTGCTTGCTTTTAAACCAAAACAATGCCATTCTATTTTTAGTGACCAGGAGTGAAATCAAGAACATAATTTGCCTCTATACAATGGGGAGGGGAGAGGGCTGTTGCCTCACCTTTACAAAGTTCTTAAAATGAACGGTATATGCAAGGCATCTTATTATTGTTTATCAACAATAACCAAAAAAAAAAAAAAATCATATCTATTATTGTTTATCAGGAATCTGATGAAAGATGATACCACAGAAAAGGAATGTTCTAGTAACTATACCGACTATCCGTCACATTAATATAAATAAAATATCTCTAGCAGACAAAATACTCCTAAACACTTACCCTTTGAACTTCTCCCAAATGAAAAGAACGAAACGCAAACCGCAAAATCCACTGGTACACTTATTGGAGCAAGAAAGCGCAATCTGTTTATGCCAGAATTCCAAAACACAGATCAACATACAACAAAACACAACAAAGCCCCAATGACAACATCCATATTATAATTCACTAAATTCCCAAAAGAAAAAAATCCCCCACTTCACTGTATTTGCTCACTCACCAACCCAGGCACAAAAGTTAGGTGGTCAAGAGCATCAAAATAGTCCAGGCATATGAGATCAAGTTAAAGTTGCAGATCGAATTCTATAATTTTAATTCTAATCTAAAGTCATACTAAATTATCATAATAATGGACCAGAAATCTTACATGGCTGTGCCCTGAGCAGTCCTACATTGCGAAAATACACTGAAGAATGTAATATTCTCCCACAAACTTGTATTCTGTCATGAAAACATCAGATAAATTACAAAACCTAGCTTCTTGCACATGAATGAGTAGTTATAAATCAACGAGACTCCCAATCCTTCAATTTCTTGCTTCCTTTGGGTTTTGCAATAGGCGCGTTCATTCCTGCCATTTTAGCATTATACTTTGACCTAAGAGGATCATTGTACGTCCATCTGAAATACAGAAAACGGTAAATAAATGTGCTTGTTTGGCAAAAAATTTCGGGATCAAATAAAACGTATTCAGATGTACATAGTCTGGAATTTAAGATTAAAAGAGAAGCCAAAGTGGATCCTATTACTGATGATACAGTTATATTCCCCAAAATACCTATAAGGTATTCCAAGCCACTTCCTTTACCGAAAAGGGGAAAAAGCCCTATGAAAAATTCATCAGAATTTGTATGGTATGTTCACCTATTCACAACTCAACTTTTGTTCTCCCTCAAACAAAATTCATATCAATTTAATATATATTCATACCACAAGACAGCACTGATCTAGACTTCATTCGGTTAGTTTAGAGTTGGTGGAACATCCTTCTTTGGACACAACCACCAAAAAATAATACTTATACTGACATATAGAACCCATCCAAAATATGTTGATATAGAAATGAAAGTAAGAATATGAATATGACCATAACAAATTGCTAATAAAATAGAAAAGAACAATAACTTTTCCCATGTTCTATTACTTCAAAGTTAAGCCACCAATGCTTTGTTCCAAAATTTTAAATTATTCCTATGACCACAACAATATCAATGTAGTTTTTCTATATATTGTTGAAGAAGTTTTAGCTTATTATCCAAAAATTTTGACTCAACCCATGGCTATTCTTTTTTATTTTTGTTTTCCTGTCATTCCATTTACAGATTATGGATTCCTGCCCAACCGGACTTTGGAGTCTTGAAAACATATACAGATATAATGATGTAGGGCAAAGAAGAAGTGCAAAAAGATATGGAATTTGGCATCACTACTATAAGTTTCTTGGATCACTCCTAACAATAGATCAGAAGGTGTCTTTGGCTCTCTCCAATATCATTCAAGCTACACATGAGAGCGGGAAATCATAGAAAACTTTATGTGATGTTCACTAATTTTCAAACCTTACTAACTAGTCCTTTTTAAAAGGACTATTTACACGAACCATTGGAAGACTCAAATTAACATGTTTAGGAATACTGAATTATGCCTATACCATTGATCATGTGACAGAGACTTAAACACGATGATTAAAGAGCTCCAAAATAATAAATGTAAATGACATCTATAAATTGCATTAACTACAGAAAAATAAAAAGACTCTCGATCATCTGGTCCTGGGTAGTTGGATGGGATCATTTATCATACTTTGAACTTCACTCTTGAAACATATAAAATTATCGAATCTCTCAACAGGTATAGGAGAATGAAGTTACATGGGCTTCTAGATCAAAGTGAAAGACAGTTTTTGGTTAGGAATACTTGTACAGGTGAATTAAGTGATGTTTATGTCCATCTTCTGACCAAAAAATAAAAAGTAAAAAATGTTGACCATCAGTAAAGTCAAATACAGTGATATTATACATTTACCATAACCAATTTTCTTTTTGATTCCCTAAAGCATTTTATAAATCAAATTTTACTTATCAATGAATATAACCTATTTGTTTAATTATTATATCAAACTATTTAAACTAATAGGCATATGTGCTAATAAATCACCATACTGCTATTGGACCACACATACTTTTCTACAAGACTAATGCTCATCAAGTGCTACATGAATGTCCTCAAATCTTACTATTCTCCAACCCATAAAATCTTACGATTTGACTGAGAAATTCAGTAAGATTAGCCCTTCCGTTCGTATTCACTTCAAATAAACTGTGGGTAAACTGACACAAACTCTAACTTCCCTTAAGAAAACAAGAAATATAATAGTGCTTGTGGTGTTTAATGAATTCAACACAAATATAAAATAGGTAACCAGAGTGGTTAATGCATTAAAGAAATTGAACTTACGGATTGTTCCAATCAGTCGTATCCTCATTGACAAGATGAGTCCATTTCGTCCTTCCACTACGACCAAAATGTTTGACCTGCATGACCTTGGGCAATATTGTTTTGTCCATCTTATCTTCTCCAGTTGGGGCAGAGAAATCACGTGTGTAAATTCCATCTGTTCCAACAGTTGCAGCATAGTCATCAGGTTCTGACTGGAAGAAAGCACCCTTGTGGTAATATTTCTGCATAAATCTCCACTTCTGCTTTGGTTGTGGTGCAGCTTTCGGATGCTTCCTCTCCCAGTCCCTCCTCTCTTCCTCTGTCATGTTTCTAACCCTTTCAATCTCTTCCTTCTCCTTTATCACTGCTTCCCGGTCCTCCCTATCCCTCTTGATCCTGGCTATCTCTCTTGCCTTCCAAGCTTCATACTCCTCTGCCTCGTTTATTTCATCATCAGTATCAATATCAACAATATTTCCTTCCTGTTCCAAACCCTTCTGAATCTCTTCGTCCTTCCGAATCTCCTCAACCACAATCTGCTTTGTCTCTCTCTTCCTTTCCTCCAAATTCCTCTTCCTTGATTCCTCAAGGGCTCGTTCTTCAGCCTCAAGTCGCTCACGTTCAGCAATAGTATCTCTCTCTGACTTGGGCACAAAGACAGGCTTCAACATCACCATACCAGTAAGCTCTTCTTCTGAGTCAGTATCATACTCAGACTCCTCTTCCTCCTCTTCCTTTACTTCTTCCTCGTCTTCCGACAGAAGTAGTGGAGCTTCTTCTTGCTCCCTTTGACGCAACTTCTCCTTGATCCTTCTTCTTCTTTCCTCCAAAGCATCCGCGTCCTCTTCCTCCGCTTCTAACCCTTCCTGCCTCTTGGCTTCTTCTTCAATTGTTGAAACAATCTCAGCTTGCCGGATACGCCTATGATCAGCTCGAACATCCTCACGATTATCTATCCTGCTCTCAGCCAAACGGCGCAGTCTAGGATCATCTTTTCTAACAACATCAGAATATTCCTGCATGGGGAAAGCTTTCTCCAATGAAGCAGCTGCGGACATCCTAATATCCCCATCTTCGTCGGCATCATCTGCCCACTCGGGAGCTTTTCCAGGCCAATACCTTTTAACTTTTGTTTGCCCAATTTTACCTCTGAGCTTATCCCTGACTGCAATCACAGTATCACTAACACCTGCTGTTACCGACATTGTTGCACTTTATAGACACCCTCTAAACACTGGTTTAAATCACTACACCACAACTTCTCATAGACAGCGCTGAAAAAAAACACTATAATAGGTTATAATAGAGTTATAGAAAGCGCCGTGTCAGCCAAAGATATTAAAGCCTGAGCTATGTAATAGTGTTTTTTACTCGCTATCGAAATAACATAAACTTGACAAAGAACAGTGCCAATGACAAACGATGCAGATAATTCATCAAATCTATTGTTGTGGCTATTAGAGCACAAAAAGCCAGATATTCTTTTTTTTATATAAATTGCCTGAAAACCTAAGAATTCACTTTGAGCTATCAGCATTACGAAGGTAGAGGAGCTTTACACAATAAATTAAGAAAAGAATTAGTTTTCCAACTCCAAATCTCCAACCCCCAACTTGAATGCTATTCTTATTGTCTATGTTGTAATCACGAATAAGAGCAAAGCTCCTTAGCTAGTCCTATTTTCAAGCAAAATCCAGAAAAAAAATTCAGAAAACTTGCCCCAACTCAATATTCAACAAATTTAACCCTAAATCAAATTAGGGACACAACAATTGTTTTGATATACTAATTTGTTGGACGGCAAGACCATAATCCTAAGAGAATGAGAGTTATTACCTGTCACAGAGCTTCAGACGTTGGGACCAGAGCAGCCAGCAAGAAAGATAGTGCGAGTTTGATAAACAGACAGCGAGCTAGAGAAAGATTTCCACCATTAGAGAAAGAGGGTCAGAGCGGGAGAGAGACAGAGAAAATCAGAGCGAGAGAGAGAAGGAGAAAGCTAGTGAGAGCGAGAGAAAGAAAGAGAGATCCCTTTTTTTTTTCTTTTTTTTCTTTTTTTTTTGGGTCGATCGAGAGAGAGAGTTGGAGCGAATTTTTTTGGGAAATAGCTCTAAATGCCACCATTTTTATAATTGTAACTGAAAATACCACCCTTTTTAAAAAAATTTGGAACTATAACCTATAAACAGTCCTGATCTCTTGGACCCCTGTAGTCCAAGAGATTTATGGTCACTCACCGTTGGATGTAAATTCAACGGTTAACTTGAATCGGGTAATAATCATTTATGTCATATTGCATTTATATATATCATTTTGAACCATTGGATTAATATCCAACGGTGGGTGACCACAATCTCTTGGACTCCTGTGGTCCAAGAGATCGGGACTGAACCTATAAATATATATTTATTGTCCCCTTATTACACACATATAACTTTTGCTGAAGTTCTCTATCAGTTTTGCTGAAGTTCTCTCTCAGCTCTCTCTCTTGACTCCGTCTCTCAGTTTCTCTTCACTCTCTCATCGCTTTGCTCTCACTCTCTCATCTCTTGTCGATCAGCTCTCACTCTCTCGTCGCTCAGCTCTTAATCTCTCGTCGCTCAGCTCTAACTCTCACTTCTCTCTTCCTCTCCCAGCGAAATCTGTTCATCGAAGCTCAACTCCATCATTCACCTTGAACAGGTACTGTTCATCGTCATTTTCTGACAGTTTAAGGGTTTCTCTGAAATTGGTTTAGGGTTTATGCATTTCTATGAAATTGGTTCAGGGGTTTGTTCGAAATTGGTTGAAGGTTTAGGGATTTCTCTGAAATTGGTTTAGGGGTTTCACTGAAATTGGTTTTTGGGTTTCTCTGAAATGATCTTAGTATGATGATTCCTTGTTTGAAATAGTGAATGGGTTTGTTCTTTGTGGACTGATGCTTGCACTGCTGTTGTTTTGCTGTTGCTATTGATGTCGTATTGTTGTTTTTTTTTGCTAGTGTATTGCTAATGTAGTGATGTTGTGTTGGCATTTTAGTGCTGTTGTATTTTTAGTTTATTATGGTTTTTGTAGCAGTTATTGATTGGTATTTTGTGGCTTACTATGGGTCTTTATGACCATTGCATTTAACCTTCTTACAAGTCTAATCGGTATGTATTTTCTTTGTTGAAGATGATATCTAAAGTCTAAGACAATTAACCTGTGTATATCATTTTGAACTTGTAAACTCCCAACCATATCATACTTTTTGTTTGAGAATAATGCTTGTTAATTTGACATATTTTTTTATAACTCTGTTTACTAACTTTAGGGCTTGCATATTGGATATGGATAAGTTTTCTTTAGAACTATATGTGGTGTAATATGAGTTCTTTAAAAGTTTGCTCTTTTGTGCTTGATCATTGTCTGCTTAAAAGAAAGCGGGAAATGAGTGAAGATGGGAACCTACCACCAACAGGTGTGGTTTAGAGAAATGGGGACATTGATTTTGCTATAAGCTAACTCTTTAAGCTTTTGCTTTTCTTGTTTGTGTATGGATGCTTAGAGAACTTTGTTTCTGAGGAGAACTTATAATTTTGTAATTGTACATGTCTTACAAACATTTTATACAGTTTTGATGGTTTATTTATTAATTTATCTTTGATATCGATAAAGTAGAGAATACATACAGACCTCTTATTTTGTTAAGAAAAAACTGAAAGGATGGTGCCAATTTCATTCATTTTCTTACATTTGAAAGGAGGGCCATAGTGGAGTCATTATTGTGGTTGCCACTAATTCATAGGATGTTCCATTACATTATACCTTGAAGTCAATCAATTCTTTCCCGATGTCTTCTTGTTTTTTAAAACTCTTTCTAGTCAGATAGATTTCTATCGTTAGTCTTGAATTGTTCTCAATTAGGCTTGTGCTACCGCACATTCCCATTCTAGCTGAAGCTGTCTCATGATTATCTGGTGTGTTGAGATGTGTCTTTAGATATTATATTATGCAGGAGTGGTAGAGTATTGGGTGTCTTGAGATGTGGCTTTGAGCTATTGAATTAGTAGGTCAGTTGTAAATAGCTGGGGTTTTGTTTATGCTATGTATTTTTTGTTTATTTTTCACTTAATATCCTATAATCGGCTGTTGATAAGTGCTGATTGTTTATTGCTTGTTATTGTCTAGATTGCAACGGACTGAATTTCTTCTTCAACATATCTGGGACATTGAAGGGTTTAGCAAATAAGTTTGGGTTGGCGGTGGTTGTCACCAACCAAGTGGTGGATTTTATTGGGCCACATGATAAAGTGAATGGGGTGAGGTTGGGAAACTTGGAGTCCCTGGACACATCAGGCAGACGGGTGAGTCCAGCTTTGGGACTGGCTTGGGCACATTGCATAAATTCAAGAGTGTTCTTGGCAGGACATGAGCAATCTATTGAGGTCAACATTCGTAATGCTCCTTCAACAAGCATATGTAGTCAAACACAAAGGACATTTCACCTTGTATTTGCCCCACATCTGGCCTATGCATCGGCCGAATTTGTAATCAGAAAAGAAGGTATAGTCGGAGTATCACAGTGACTGTGTAATATAGGAATTCTAAGAACTTTATTGTTTTGGATCCATTTGGAATTACATTCCAGTCCCTTTAATTTCGCACTCAAATTATAATAGCAATCTGGAAGCAATACCAGTACAATAAAAGTTCAATATAATAGCAATCTGTCAGCAATACAGCATGCTGTAGCAATGCAACCCAAATTATGCAAATTTAAAAGAATTCCCATTCAACATAACACGAAACCCACCACAAATAAAAGTAGAGTTTACATGACCTACCAAAGCAACACAAATCATATTGTCTAAGATACATTGCGCAATGGAATATTGTTTTTACAAGAGAATTGCACCTTAAATTCAAAGTGGCCTCTTAATGCCGTCAACCGTAACTCCGTCAACAATGCTTTCTTACTAGAGAAAATTTGTCCAACTGTAATTTTCGGATTCCAATCACTTCGTGAAAACCCGCTGTCCAAATATGCTTCTTCATCATTTACACCGGCTGCATTGTACCGATTTTGTTCACCCATTTGACTCCAATAATGTTGACGAGTGGGTTTAGATTCTCCTCCTAAACGCATTATTGGCAACTGGGCAGCTGTGTTCAAGCAGCCCAAATTAGGAGGGGCAGAGTACACTGACACTTCATTTCTTTCAGTACCATTATCACCACCATGCATCTCCTCCACCTTGCTAAAATCAATCATATCCATAAAATCTGTCCCTACTTCACCTCCCACATCAGTGACATTTGTATTATTCCAAGTTACTTCATTGCTTTCAACAATGGCAACTGAAGAATGACCCATCCGACTACTATCTGTCGGGATATGCATACTATGAACTACATCATTTGTCAGTCCTTTATCTTCTATACTCACGAGTAAGGGAGCTAGTTTTGAAGGTGTTACCTCGGAATTGTACTTCATAAAAAAAATTGACATCATCATCGTCCTCAATCTTTATGTGCTTCCACTCATTCGAGGCCACCAAAACTGAGAATTTTAAGCAAACCTTGTCTTCCCTGCTGTTTGTATTACCAATCTAATGCACACGGTCCAACAGTTCAGCAAATTTGATGGTCCGTGGAACTATTAAGCCTTTTGAGTCACCCCCTTCATATTTGCACATCTTCTTCGAGGTGACCCATTTTCCATTGTAGCACACGAGAATAACAATTGTCTCCATTTCTGACCATGACAAAACAACATTTCATTAACACAATATAACCACAATAACCATACAATACAATAGCAATATAACCACAATATAACAGTAACATAGCAGCAATATATGAGCAATATAATGGCAATATAATAGTAATACGACTGTAAAATAAGAGGAACACAACAGCAGTACACCAGTAACACATCAGAATAACACTATACAGATCTACTACATCAAATGGAAAATCCCAAGTTTCAAGATTCACATATCCAGACCAATCTAAATGCAATTGGTACAAACCCAGATGAATGAGCATGAATATTCAACAAAACCTAACCCAAAGAAATTAAAGCCAAAACGAATTTAACACAAACCCAAACAATCAAACTATAACCCATTTCACATAATCCCACTGATATTAAGAAAATAACCATCAACACTACCTTTTCGAGGTCGGCAATCCACTAGAGCTTCAAGGTTGCAAGCAACTATTCAGAAGACATAGCTAAAGGGAGGGGTTCGCGATTCCAAACAGAGAGCAAAAGATCGAATAAGGGAGAAAGAGACATAACAAAGCTAGAGAGAGAAACAGCTGCGCTATGAGAAAGAGAGCAAAGAGAGAGACAGAGAGTTGTGCTAGAGAGAGAGAGAGAGAGCCAAGAGAGAGGGAGCCAAGATAGAGAGATCCAAGAGAGACACAGAGAGCTGTGATAGACAGATACCAAAGAGAAAGAGAGATGTACCAGAGAGAGAGAGCTGTGTGAGCTAAGAGAGAACAAAATTCTTGAACTTGTGAAAAATCAGCAATAAGTGGACAATAATTTTATATTTATAGGCGATAGTTGTACAAAAATTGGGAAGGGGTGGTATTTTTAGTTAAAATTATGAAATGGGTGTCATTTTAAGCTATTTCCCAATTTTTTTACGCCCCTTAAAGTTTTTAATTGTCAGCACTATTTAAACCTAACACTTCTCGTTCACTCTAATACACTAAGCTATTAAATTTGAGGGTGATTTTATTAACACTCCATTATATGCTCTTTGCATCCCATATTAATTTTAAACATGAATAACCTATTTTAACATTGTACATTATTACCGTTGAGGACAAAAAATATTTAAAATAAAAATTAAATTTGCTCACTACACCCCACATATGTTCCTGCAACCCTAATTATATATATATATATATTTTTTTCTCAAACTATCATGTTCCTACAACCCAAATGAGGTTTATAAATTGGTAAAAAAAATATCTTATATTTATTCATGAAGGGTGACATTGAAGTTAGAGAGGCTTCGAATGAGGTATCAGTTTATTTTTTGGTGTTTTTCAAGTTTAGAATTTTATGATAGTCGCTGGTTGCGTTTAGCACACCCGTACTTAATGTGATAGGTAAATTCGATGGGATGTCACCAAAACATTGCACCTATTTCGGTTGTGTTTAACCGGCCATTAACTTAAGATGCGATGGAGATCCAACGTAACATAGAAAGATGTTCGGTGGTGTATTACCGGATTTTTACATACAATTTAGTGACAACAAACTGAAATATATTTATTTTTCAATAACTTATTGTCGACCACAAATTTAATGCAAGCTTTTTTGACCATACTCCCATTGAAAGAACAAATACAAGGTATATGATTTCGGTAACGATATTAACAATATCAAGTACAAACTCAGTAACGAATTTGGCATATGATCACTGAAACAAGAAACGAATTCAATATAC
>NC_047653.1:14687007-14731823 GCF_902201215.1 Prunus dulcis | reverse complement strand
TCTTGCCTTCATAACAGCGCGTTCCTATGATGGAAAAGTTGACGCTAATAGATCTTTCCCACTGCAAATGCTTGACCAAGACCCCAGACTTCAGTAAGGTCCCAAATCTTATGGGTTTGACTCTTGAAGGTTGTGAAAAGTTATCAGAGCTTCACCCAACAATTTGGGATCTCCAACATCTGGTTTCGTTGAACTTGAAGGGTTGTGAATGTCTAGAGAGCCTTCCCCATTCCATTTGCTTGGAATCTCTTCAAAATTTTGTTCTTTCAGGATGTTCAAGACTCGAAAGTTTTCCAGAGATTGTGGGAAACATGGGACACTTGTCAGAACTTCATTTAGATGGGACCGGGGTAAGGGAGTTGCCGCTATCAATCAAGCACTTGACTGGCCTTATTGTGTTAAATCTAAGAGAATGCAAGAACCTTTTGAGTGTTCCAAGCATCATTTGCAGTTTGGCATCCTTGAAATATCTATTTCTGTCTGGCTGCTCACTGATTGACCAACTGCCAGAAAACATAGGGAGCCTGGAACTTTTAAAAGAGCTTGATGCCTGTCAAACAGCCATAAGAAGATTGCCGTTGTCTATTTTACTTCTGAAGAACCTCCAACGGTTATGTTTATTTGGTTGTACAGGTTTGCAGCTCCCTCACTCATTCTCGGGTTTATCCTCTTTGGTATACTTAAATCTTAGCGGATGCGGTCTAGGAGAAGGAGCAATTCCTGATGATATTGGCATATGCTTATCCTCATTGCGGAGTTTGGGTTTGAGTGAAAACAATTTTGAGAGCATACCTGAAAGCATATCTCAACTTTCTGAGCTTAGAGAACTTACCTTGTTCAAGTGTTGCAATCTGCGATTGTTGCCAAAACCTCTTCCACCGAGCCTAAAACATTTGGATGCACATGGTTGTCCTTCGCAGACAAACTATCCAAAAACCCTGAACATATGGACATCTGATGATGGTATCTGTTTCATAGATTGCCGAGAATCAGAGGGAGTTGAAGATGAGATAATCCACCACCCACTGCCAATTCATGAAGAGCATCTTGAACAATTCTTTCCTAAATACTTTGAGGTCTCTCTCTCTCTCTCTCTCTCTCTCTCAACATATATACATTTGTAAGTTCCCTTAAGGTGCCTTCCAGTTCCAGCCCAATAAGGGAATTTTCTATATGTACATATATACATACATGCATATAATGATCCTATATCAGGTTGGATCACCTACGACCTCTTTTAGTACATATATACATACATGCATATAATGATACATACATGCAAAAAGGGATCCTGGGGCTGCTCATACATACATGATATATGTATATAATGTTATTGTTTTTCTTATTTTGTACAGGATCTGATTGATCGTCAGCAAGATTTTGAAGTTCGTGTTCCATATACTAGAATTCCAGACTGGTGCAGTGAGTATTCGGCTGGGACTTCTGTAAGAATTCAACTGTCAGATCCAGAAGATAGTATATGGATGGGAGTCGTCCTTATTGTGTTTTTCGAAATTCTTGAGCAGAGTTCGGAAATGGAAGAGACCTTCTGTCATTTTCACGCCTCGGATGGTCGTCTTCAAAATCGAGTAGTCATTGGAAACTTTGAAAACTTCATAGTTGGGTCGCATGCGGTTTGTTGCTATAAGCCGGCACGTAAATTTGCAGGGAATTTGAAAAAAGCAAACCACGGAGTACTTCGAGCATCAGTCTCAACAAATCGACCCAGTTTGAAAGTGAAAGGGTGCGGAATACGTTTAATCTCCCATCAAGATGCGGCAAAATTTGCCCAAGATTTAAGTCAGACTTATAATCAACACCTCGATTCGAATTTTGGTTCACATTGTAAGCATATGTTAGATGAGGTGATGAAATTGGAAAGTTCTGGTGACGTGACGATACTTGATTACCATCTACGGGAACCACCGTCAACTTCAACTGTACATGGGGGCAGAAGCAGCAGCTCTACCACAGCTAGTACTGATTCTAGCATCCCACCAGTACAATTGTTGCTTTCAAAGCTCTATGAGGTTACTCCCTCTGTCTCCATCTCTATATATGCGTGTGTTAGAATAATGTACAAAGGACAAAAATCAAAATTTATGTTTAAGGCAGTTGATTTTTGAAGGTTTTAACCATTAATTTATTAGTTACTGTGCGCTTTACATCGACAGGGCCACAATGGACGCACGAAGGATTTATTTTTTAGCTTTTGTCATGAAGTAGTAGTAATTCCGAACTGGTTCGACAATCACTACTTGGGGAATGTAGCACTGTGTGACCTTCCTCAAAACTTGTTTGATGAAAGCAGATGGGTAGGACTAGAACTATATGTTATATTTTCTTGGCATCAATCCATTTCGAGTCTCTTCCATCTTCCCTCCTTCCTTTGTGTTGATTTGTGTGACCAAGAAAGCAGTAGAATACCAAGATGTGTCCAGATAAACAATCCCCTCCCTCAGAAAGTAAGGTCCCATGAACTTCTTGTGTTACACGTGCCACGTGTGTATTTTCAAAAACATGTGTGGAGTCAATGTCAGGTTATTAGGGCATTCTTTAGAACCACCAACTCAGCGGTAGAGGTTGAACTCTGTGGAGCCCGTTTAGTATACGAGGAAGACTTGGGAGGCTTGATCCATTCATTAACTAAGTTGACATTGGGGAGATCAGATATGCTTGATGAGCTTTGTGCGTATGCCCAAGCCTTTTCTGCACAAACAATGGAAAATAGCCTTCAGCGGGAAGCCAAAGCTATGCGCAATAATAATGCAGAGGAAAGAGAACTGCCCATTGCTCCTGATTCCATGAGGATCCAAAGGTCATATATATATGTGTGTGTGTGTGTGTGGATTGTTTATATATTTAAATTCTCTCAATCCTGGCAAAATATTTTAACATCTTTAAATTACTTGGACTAATATAACTTGTACGTATAGGCAACGGTTAGCTGAATCTGGACAAGAGTTTCTGATACCAGAACAGGATTTTACTTCAATACTGCACAAGTATAGATGCTATCTCAAACGAAAGCATGATGTCAAGGAGCGTGGTGAAGTAATAATAGTCCACTCAAAACGCTTAACGTTTGCCAACAGGGATTCTACCCAACAAAAGGTTGCAGAAGAAGATGCTCCACCGCCGTTGTTGGTCGGTCGTGTACATGTATTGGCTGAGACTCAACTCTATGGAAGCTATAGTCCAGCACAATGGAAAAGGTACATACAGGCTTACCTTCAAAATTCCCAGGTGGCAACGCTCAGTCTTAAAGGAGAGAAAATTTCTGTTTTCAAGCATTTCAATCCTTGGAACACATACAATTTTTGTTTCCCTCGGAAGGATTATCTAGAGTGTTTCAAACATTGGACTACTATGTCACCCGGGAAAGGACTCGAAATACCTCCAAAGCTGTATGATGATAAAAATTGGAGGGGACTTGTTATAATTGCTTCTTTTTCAGTCCATGAGCATCCAAGTGCCACCCTTGAAGATCTGGGCTCCCAAATCACTGTCAAACTTTTGTGTCACTTAAGAATGGGTGAATATTGCTTGAATCCAGTCGCCTTGGGTTCCATAACAAAAGAGAAATTCAAGTGGTTACATGTGCGGGGATTTATTTGGGTGACCTACATACCCCGTGTTTTTCTACCAGAGTTTAGTGTTGCTAATTCTGATATTGTAGTGCCCAGAATTTACAACAATTGCCCATCCTTGACAGTGGAAAGGTCTGGTATCGGTCTCATATACCAGCAAGATGAGGAGGAGTTTAAGCAAGCAATAATCCAATCCTGGACCTCCTTCTTTGACAATGCGGATCCCATCCGTCAGTTTGTTGAGGGTCACTCTCCCGAGCAGCCAAATCAAGATCATACGCCCCAACCACACCATGTTCAGGTCTCTCTCACTCTCTCCTTTTTTCTCTCCCACATAAGCCATCTGAATCCACTAATATTACTTAATTTTTATATTTTTTAGGACTTTAATCGAGACATCATACTCCACGCAATTTTCCGTCCGATTACCGAAATTCTAGAGTGGTATCCTTTTCACATCAGTGGTTCTTCAGTGCAAATCCTGTTGCCGCCATCTCTATGTAGTCCGAGAAATTGGACAGGACTAGCGCTTTATGCATATTTCTCAGATCTTGAGAATCCAACTGCCTCCCTAGACAACTTCGATCCAGAAAATCCTCACTACCTGATTTGTCACTTGGAAACTGACAACACTAGTTTGGAATATTCTCTCCACTCCTATCGATCAACTGGCCATGAATTAAAGTGGTTAGAAGATGGAGGATTCATTTGGCTGACCTATATACCACGGAAGTGTTTTCAAGATCAGTTGAATGGATGTAGTCACTTGGATGCTTCATTTGCAAGCGATAGGGCAGGGCTGTATGCGAAAAGGTGTGGTTTCTGTCCCGTATACCAGCATGATGAGGGGTTTATGCAGCACTGTATGAGCAAGCAAGACGAGGAAGATGAGGAAGAATTTAAGCAAGCAATAATCCAATCCTGTATCACCTTCGACAATGAGGATCTTTTCCGTCAATTTGAGGAAGGTCTTTCCCCCGAACACCCACATCAATATCATATGCCCCAAGGAACATATGTTAAGGTCTCTTTCTTTCTCTCTCTCTCTCTCTCTCTCTCTCTCTCTCTCTCTCTCTCTCACACACACACACACACATTGGTGATTAGAATTGAATATCATTACTTGATTTTTATATTTTGTAGGACTTTGATCGTGACTCGATATTTAATGCAACTTTCCCTCCAAGTACTGAAATTCTAGAGTGGTTCAGTCCTCATCACAACAGTGGTCCTTCGGTGAAAATCCAGTTACCGCCATCTCTCTGTAGTGACAGAAATTGGATGGGTCTGGCTCTTTGTGCATTTTTCTCACACCTTGACAATCCAACTGTCTCCCTAGACAAATTGGATGCAGAAACTGCTCACTACCTCATTTGTCACTTGGAAACTGAGAACACTAGATTGGAATCTCCCCACATCTACCGAACAACATGCGAAGAATTCAAGTGGTTATGTGATGGAGGGTTCATTTGGCTGACCTATATACCACGAAATTGGTTTCTAGATCGGTTGAATGGGGGTAGCCACTTGGAGGCTTCATTTGCAAGCGATAGGGGAAGGTTGTCGGCACAAAGTTGTGGTTTCCGTCTAGTACATCAGCATGATGAGGAAGAGTTTAAGCAGCACTGTATCAGAATGACCTCGTTATTACTTGTCAATCAAGAAACAAATGATCAGCAATACCATGATGGTGAGAGCGAGGTAGGACCTAGCAGAGCAGACAGCTCCATCCAGGACGCTCACCATGGAAGATTGGAAGGAGCCGAGGGTCTTAATAAGCCTAAAGACAAGGGTAAACAAGTTCAGGAATAGGCTGCGATGTATTTGAGATATGAGCTGGTTCACCAGGGTCTGCATTATCTTGAACTATTTGGAATAAAATGTTCGTTAGTAATGACGTGTCGTTTCTTAAAGGCATGCATGCAATATTAGGTGTTTGGTTTGTGTCCTGTATTTGAAATAATTGAGGATTGATTTCATGTCCTCTTCTGTCGTTTAATTTCTTAAAGCACTAGGTTTAATACAAGTCAAGCAATGTTGTCTTAAGTCACCGTTGTGGATTATCTCCTTGAAATAATTCAGAGAGCTATATATGTGCTCTTACAAGAAGCATGCTTTTTATTAATCAATTCATGTGGGCATGATGAAGGCCTCTAATTATATTCTATCACGATTCAATTGGTGCGGGTATGACGAAGGCCGGTCTTTTGTTCTCCATAGCCTTCGGTCTATTGTTTTTGAATGGTAAATCAGAGTTTAAAGTCGCCATTTAGCTTGAGAACTTCCCGTCCTTTGTTAATCAGAGAAGCCAGGTACATCTCATCAACTGCAAGGAACAAAATTCATGCATGAATTTCCAGGTTCAAGTATTATACTTCCAATGTGCAAAGCAAACCCACAAATAAGGAAAAGATGCAAGAATGGACAATCAGAATTTCAACCTATGCTCATTCTATTATTTGAGGGTGCCCCATCTGTTCCCAAAGAGACACAGATGCTAGCATCGAGCATCTCTCTTATAGGTGAAAATCCAAGCATTCTCATTGCAACAGCAGGGCAGTGAGATACTTTGACCCCATCCCTTGAAAGACAATCAGTCTGGAGATACTGAATAACAGTTACATACCATCCATACAATATAAGAACAAGTTTAAAACCATGTGAGTTTTGATTGTGTTGATGAAAAATGTACATAACACGCAACAGACGTGGAAACTCGGATACATATTTTACCGTTAGAACACACACAGCTTTACAAACAAGAAAAACCATGTGATCAGTTTTACAAATTTTGTATGAGTTCAACACAGGAATAGAAACATCAACTCACCTCAGCAGGGTTGACCCAAACTGTATGAGCCGCTAGCAAATTGTCGTGAAGAAACTGTATCTTCTCCAAGTGTATGACTGTGCCATGGTCAACTTTTTGCGTCTCTGTCACAAATTGATTCTCATATGCTATCTCTGCAACATGCTAATTGGAAACAGGAGCTAAGTGAATGTTGAGTTTCAACATCACCCATAAATGTATGTTAGAAAGGTGAGAGATCGATAAATGAGTACCATGTGAATCCCAGTTTTCAGTTCTTTGGCAGTATCTGTTGTTGCAAGTAGTAATCCATCAGTTGCATTCATAATTTGCCTAATTCAATACGGCTCGGTTTTTCAGTTTTGCGGTCTCCATGCCCCCCCTTGCGTTTTTACAGAAGTGCATAATAGATAGGGATTTGACCAAAAAAAAAAATTAAAGCAAAACAAAAAAAACTCTGAGATGAAAAACACGGGGGCATTAAAAAAAGTTTTTTCTATTTAAACTCCGCAGTTCTGTTTGTTCACCCTCATATTCTAAGTTCACTCCAACTTCTAATTCAAGTTTTCACAATTTTTAAGAAAATCCTACTATCTTTCCAAACTACCCTTAAATACATATCCATTAGAAAAAAAAATAATTCTAATTAAACCCCATACTTTTAATTTAAAAAAAATGAAGAGAAACGTTAAAATTATTCGAAAACTATATGGCAGCTTCACCTTCGGGCCGACATATGAACTGTATGAATCAAATGGGAAAAAAATGCAATGGACAATAACTGCGTTTTAAAGTACAATATATATATATATATATATATTTTTTTTTTTTTTCTATTTAAACCCTACACTTTTTAGATATACTTTTATTTGTTCACTCCAATACTTAAATCATTAAACTCTTAAATTTCATTATTGGGGACGACATACACTGGTGGACCTAGAAATTTTTTTAGCGGAGGTGCAAAATTGACTAAGTATGAAAAATAATTTTTCGGAATAATCATTTTCTTAAGATAATTTTTGGCGGCTTTTATTCCTTACACATCAAATAAGAAAACTTGATTTTATGGGATTTTAGTATGAAGTATATATTGACTTAATGAGCCATCATTTTTAGCCTAAATCGTGTTTTGCACTAAAATCGATTTTTCATTTTTTGATTTGGTGGGAATTTGATTTTCTAGTATTTTTATTTGAATCCAAATGGGGGGTACTTCCTTATTTACACTGTAAACTTAAGTAAATGGAGTAATATAAAAATAAATTAAAGTAAAAGGACAAAGAAATTTACTTAAATGTTGAGTCTTAATGGAGTAATATAAATAATCATTGTCTCCTTGCGCCTTAATGAGTCCGCCTCTGACGACATATGTACTGAAAAGTTGGATATATGAAACAAATGGAAGAGAATAAGATCATTACAGTCAAGCAATCAAAAAGCCTTTTCATCAACTCACACTCAACTTTTAAAGAGGTAGGCTCTTTAACATTCTACGTTTTTAAAAGAGAAAAGTAATCTAACTTAAGATGTAGAGGAGTTCGTATTTTTCTAAAACTTAATATGAAGAGTGATGGGGGTGTCTGGGGTGTGCTAAGGTTAAGTATATAAAGGGAAGAGAATAAGATTATTACAGCCAAACAAATAACAAGTCTTTCCACAAGCTCCTACGCAAATTTTAAAGAGGCATGCTCGTCAATGTTCTACGTCTCTAGCAATACGATGTAGAGGAGTTTGTATTTTTCTAAAACTTAATATGAAGAGTGGTGGGGTGTGTGTTGGGGGGGGGGGGGGGGGGTTGGAGGGTGTATGTATAGATGTACTAGGATTAAGTATAAAGTTGGATGACCTTTTTTGTCTTTTTACATAATAATAAAACTTACAGCTTAATGATTTAAGTATTGGGGTGAATTAAGAGAAGTGTGGGGTTTAAATAGAAAATCTCTTTTTTGCCTTTTGACATAATAATAAAATTTAGGGTGATTTTATTGGCACACCAAAATTTGCTCTTTGCACCTCACATTCTCTTTACACCCCACTGAATTTTAGAAAAATTTAAAATTACTCACTACACTCCATTTTTCTTCCTAAATTGCACTCATGAACCCCATTCCTTAACTTACCTGTGTGACCAAAATCGTTATCTTGTTTCAGTGGTAGTCCACCAAATTTGTTTCCGTTTTCGAGTGGCTGTCTACCGAATGTCTTTCCGTTTTTCAATAATAGTCCACCAAATCTGTTTCAGTTTTTTAGTGGTAGTCTGCCGAATTTGTTTCCGTTTTTCAGGGGTAGTCTATTGAATTCGTTTCTTGTTTCAGTGATCATATGCCGAATTCGTTACTGAGTTTGTACTTGATATTGTTGATATCATTACCGAAATCATATACCTTGTATTTGTTCTTTCAATGGGAGTATGGTCAAAAAAGCTTGCATTAAATTTGTGGTCGACAATAATTATTGAAAAAATAAATATATTTCAGTTTGTTGCCACTAAATTGTATGTAACCCATTTGCCTCTTAGCCATGGCAAGGGGGGAGCTAGGGCAGCCACTATTCACGTGAATAGTGGTTGCCCTTGCAAATAGTATTTTATTTTCAGTTTTTCCCCCCTATTTTTTAATGAAATTAATTAATTTGGATAATATTTTCAGATAAGATTTCCGGGTTCCTACGTGTCAAGACTATTCATAATCGGATAAAATTTCCAGATAAGATTTGTGGATTCAAATTTCGGATGAATTTCAAAATTCAAATTTCAGATAAATTTTTGGGTTCAAATTTCGAATGAATTTCAAAATTCAAAATTCAGATAAATTTGGGTTCAAATCTCATATGAATTTCAAAATTCAAATTTCATACAAATTAGGGTTCAAATTTCGGATGAATTTCAAATTTCAGATAAGATTTTCATCCAATCAAATCAAGCCACGTGGCATGTCTATCTTGCCAAAATTTTCTATAAAACTAGAGGCTCAGCTCATACCTCTCACACCACATCTTTCTATATTTTCATTTCTCAGAGTTTAGAATTCATACTTCATTCATTCTCAGTGGAAGATTTTAGGAGATGCTTGGAGAGGCAAGAGCGAGAAACAAATGAGAGAAACCGTAGAGCAGATGAAATCAATGAGTTGCAGAGACAAGTCGATGAACAAGTTCTCATAGCAATGGCTTTGCAAGATGAAGAGAACCAAGGTCGCCGCCGTGGTTCACAAGTCGGCCGCCGCCGGAATGTGGAAAGACATAGGCATTCTCGGGGTAAGAATCTTTTTGAAGATTATTTTATCCCAACTTCTTTGTACTCTGATGTTGATTTTCGAAGGCGATTTAGAATGCAACCTCATTTGTTCAATAAAGTCATGCATGATATTTGCAATTATGATGCATACTTTGTTCAAAAGTGTGATGCTACTGGGGTTTTGGGGCTTCTTTCGGAGCAAAAGCTTACAGCTGTTATACGAATGTTGGCGTATGGAGCATCTGCTGATCAGGTGGATGAGATTGCCCGGATGGGGAAGTCCACTACGTTGGAGGTTTTGGTAAGATTTTGTCAAGCTGTTGAAACTCTGTACAATAGGAACTACCTGCGTAGACCTACTCCCAGGGACCTCCAACGGCTTCTACAAAAAGCCGAAGCTCGAGGATTCCCAGGAATGATTGGTAGCATCGACTGCATGCACTGGCAATGGAAGAATTGCCCAACTGCCTGGCAAGGTGATTACGGAAATAGAAAAGGCAAAAAAAGTATCATCCTTGAAGCCGTTGCTGGCTTCGACACATGTGTTTGGCATGCCGTCTTTGGAGTTGCAGGATCCTAAAATGACCTCAAGATGCTGGGTCAATCCCCGGTCTTCAACGATGTATTGAGAGGCCAGGGCCCCAATATCACCTATCAAGTTAACAATACAGTGTACCAGACGGGGTATTATCTAGCTGACGGCATCTACCCGAGGTGGACCACTTTTATCAAATCCATTCCGAATCCCCGATCCCATAAGCAAAAATTATTTGCTACCTATCAAGAGGGATACAGGAAAGATGTCGAAAGGTGTTTTGGCATTCTTCAAGCTCGGTGGTTGATTATTCGAGGTGCGGCCCGTATGTTTGATGAGGAGATCCTTAGAAGCATTATGATGACTTGCATCATCCTCCATAATATGATTGTAGAGGATGAGTACGATTATGATGCTTTAGAGGTCTACGAACCGGATCCAATGAACACGCCCTTGACACGGATTTATGAAAGGCCCATGGGGCCAACTGAAGAACCGTTTGAGCCGGAAACGTTGGTGAGGGATGATCATTTGATGACCTGAATGATAGATCGATATACAGAGATGCAATCTTCGTATATTAATGAAATGCGTCAAGTTCACTTGATGGAGCATCTATGGGCGGTGAAAGGCAATGAAGATGAATGACGGAGCATAAATGCTTTGGTTATGTTTTTATTTAGTTATGGTTAGGTTGTGTTGTATTTTTATTTAATATGGTTTGGTTGTGGTTTGTTATTATTATTGTGCCTTATTTGTAGTTTTTTTTTTAATTTTTATTTTGTTTTGTTTGAAGTATGGAATATGTTGAATAAAAAGGTAATTTATTGAATACTTTGTTTATTAAATAACGAAATGTAATACAAGTCATTACGAATTACTACTACTAAAATAAAATACATGAATTACAACAACTTTAATAGAAAACATGAAAAATACAAATACATAAAAGGTATGCTAACTAATTTAATGGTTTCCATCATTTAACCAATCCGTGTTGCTAGGCCCATCATCCCGGAAAAGTCTTCTTTTCATAACATCCCTTCGTTCTAGCTTCCAAAATTGTTTTGTTTCAAGGGGACATATGACTTGTATCCGTCGCCATGGTTTCTCGATCTGTCTTGTCCATATCTTTTTTGCGCAAATACCCCCTTTCTCGTGCATACTCAGCTTGAAGGGCCAACTCGTTATCTTGGCGTTTTTGCTCCATTTCAATTCTTATGTCGTTTTGCCTTGCAATTTCCTCCAAAAATTTTGAATTATTATTGCTTGAATTACCCGCTTTCTTTGCCTTCGCGGCCTTTCCGCCAATGGGCCTCGGCTCCTTTTTGATGGGTGAGTCTTGACTCATAAAAGAATCAAGAGGTGAATCCGATGTCATTGAATCACAGAGTGGAGTCTCGTTTAACACAACGGCAGGACCTGTCGGAATAATTATGAAGCATTTGCAATATTTCACCACCTCCCAACATTCATGATGGTAGAAACTTTTTTTGCCACCCCCGGTTGCACCGAACCACATTTGTGCTTGAATAATCTATTTAACAAAAAAATGAAAATGCAATAAATATTTATAATATATTGGATATGCAAGTAACAAAAAAAAAATAATAATGGAAATGCAATTAACCTTACAAATAAATTAGAAGTGGAAGAAAATTAAGAAACAAGTGGAAATGCAAGAAATATTAACAACATATTGAAAATGCAAGAAATATTAACAAAATATTGAAAATGCAAAAAATATGAACAAAATATTTAAAATGCAAGAAATATTAAGAAAATATTGATAATGCAAGAAATATGAACAAAATGTTTAAATTGCAAGAAATATTAACAACATATTGATATTGCAAGAAATATTAACAAAATATTGAAAATGCAAAAAATATGAACAAAATATTTAAAATGCAAGAAATATTAAGAAAATATTGATAATGCAAGAAATATGAACAAAATGTTTAAAATGCAAGAAATATTAACAACATATTGATATTGCAAAAAATATAAACAAAATATTTAAAATGCAAGAAATATGAACAAAATATTGAAAATGCAAGCAATATTAACAAAATATATATATTAGGAGATTAAACTTAATAAAACAAAAATTATAAAATACTTACCTCGTTAGTACGATTTTCCCTGCTTCTATAGTTATCCATCGCTTTTGGTAGGGCATCTCTCCATTTTCCCAACTCTTTATTGAGAATTTTTCACCTACTGGATAATGCCATCTCCGTACTAGTAGAACCCGGAATTTTTTCACAAAATTCGACATTAATTTTTTTCCACATATAAAAAAATTTCATCTCATTGCCAGACACGGGACAATGACAAATTTGGAGCCAAGCCTCACACAAGGAAACATCTTCCATGGTGCTCCAAGCCCCTCCGGTTTCGATAGAAGAAGCCATAAAAATATGAAATCAAAATACTAGATGAAAAAGAGGAAAATATTGAGTAAAGAGTGAATAATAGTAGAAGTATAATGAAATGTATGAGGATTGGTGTTGAAAGTGAAGGGTATTGATAGGTATTTATATAAAAAAAAAATATATATATATATATGAATTTTTTAGAATTTTTAAAAAAAATTTCCAAATTTTTTTTTTCCAAATTTTTATTGCCCAAAAAAGGCTCAGCCGTAAGATTGGATTCGGATATGCTGATCGAAGGGCTGGGAGCGCGACACGTGGGAACTTCCCGTAGGAGCTGGCGTCGCGCTGATGTCCGAGAGCGCGTTCAACTCGCCTGCAGGCTGACGTCATCGCGTGCAGGCTGAAGCTCGGGCTCAACTCGCCTTCGGGCTGGCCCGAGTTGGTGGGTCCCACAAACCCCCCGGGTTTGGGCTAACCGCTGGAACGAATTTTTTTCCCCCCTCACCTCGGGTTCGGTTGGCCTGTTGGACTTGCTCTTAGAGTGAGCAAAGAGAAGTGTTAGGTTTAAGAGTGCTGCTAAACGAACCCTAAAATTAATTGAGTACATCCTACTATAAAAGTATATATTGAATTTGTAATAACCCAAAACAAAATATCTAAAAAAATAGGATTAATTTCTTTTACCAAAAAGACGATTTTGCCCTCGCATTATTTAATAGGGGGAAGTTGACTTTTTGACCGACAAGGAATTTGGCAATTCTGCTGACGCCGTTGCGTAGAGCACGGCGAAACGAGTCTGTAGACACGGAGTAGACTCGAATCGGAATTGTAACGAAGAAAATACGGTCAAAATACCGCGAAGGGCAAAACGGTAATTTGGAAAAAGTCAGATTTTTATCTCTTTCTCCCTTCTCTCTCCTCATTTCTCTCTCTCCTCTCTCTCTCTCTCCTCCCTCCCGTCGCGACCGTCACCCCCTCCCCGTTTCAGATCGAGCTAGCCGCCGCCACAGGGCACGGCGACCTCCGGCTCGGGTACCATCGGCTCCTCCTCTCTCTCGCCGTCACGACCCGACCATCCTCCGCCTTTGGACCGCCTGGAACTGGCCGGAAAATCGTGATTTCCGACTGGTTCTCACTCAAACTTCTCTCCTTTCGTTCTCCCTCAATTCTCCATCAAATCGTTCGAGTAAGGTATGGTTTCTCAGCTATTTTCCATGCTCTAACTGATGGTTGGCTGGGTTTTGATTGATTTCACCTCTAGATCACTCGATTTTCAATTTGAAAATCGGCCGAACTTTGGCCGCAGTGATCGGCCATTTTCGGCCACTTTTTGGGGTATGTCCAAGTATAAAAGTGACTCCAAATGGGGTGTTTTACCTAGGATAGGAGTTTGGAGTCTTGGTTTCGAGTTTTTCCAGCGAGCCGTTATCGCTTTGGACACCCAAACTGCCCGCGTGTGTGGCGAAGTGTGGGTGAGGGTAGTGAAGTGAATCTGTGTAGTTTTGCAATCCTCGTGTTGTCACGAGCGCGTGGTATTTCGCGGATCTCGATTTGGAGTCCGTTTGAGCCCCGAACGGATTTTTCATATTGCGCGATCCTTGGGTGCAGTGTCTTCAAGTCGTTGGCTCGCACTCAATTTTGGATATGTCGTACTACATGATTCCAGGATCGTGTAGGATTCTACGGATTGCGAATCGGAGTCCCGGATACTCCGAAATCACGAACCCTGGGGCTAGGGTTTGGATTTTAAGCAATAATGCGATTTTGGCTAATCCGACCGTCCGTTTCGGACCAAAGTCGCGGGACATGGTTCCTTCTCTGTGAAGAACCTTTAGAGAATCCCAGATTGGCCATCGGAGATCGTGGACCCACGGGATCCCGGATCGACCGGTCTGATGGTTTATCGCTTAGTAAAGCTTCGGGTCTTTAAGACCATCCTCATTGTCTGAAAAGCTAAAGTGGGCATAGGAGTGACTTGAAAATGAGTACACGCATTTCTAGGAGCGGGGGGCAGGGTGTTTAATTTAATTCTTCTATTGAGTAGTTTAATTAATTTAATCTTTATAGGTAATCAGGCACCAGAGGCCGACAGAACCACAGGAGGGACCTTCAAGAGGTCCAGCTAGCTCGGACCAACAGTGAGTGGACTTTCTTTCATAAAGGATTTTATATAAATGAGTTATATAAACGATTTATATAAATGATTTTATATTGATTTTATATAGATAAGTTTTTTATAAATGAGTTTATCTGAATAAGTTTTATTATGTTTCCGAGCATGATTAGTACAGTAATAGTTTTATAATTCTGTGTTGCTTACTTACACATGCTAAAAAGTTATAGAAACAGAGTTTGAGGTTTGAATCAGTTGAGATAGCAGCATAATTTGAGAGTACAGTTATTCAGATTTTTCTAAAGTAATTTATTTTAAAACCACCACGTACCCATTTTTATTTGATGATTACCCTCAGATGGACCGATGTCTACGGACATCCAGTCCGTTTACAGTTCTGTCAATGCACTTGACATTGCCTCGCGAGTTTCGGGGACGCTCGGACCGTGAGTGCCAGAATTTGCCGCTCGGCAAACTTAGTGTCCCGAGACCTGCCAGGATTTGCGGCTCGGCTGACTTCGTGTCCCCGAGACCTGCCAGGATTGCGGATCAGGCTGACTATGGTCCCCTGCATCCTGTCAGAGCGGCTCGAGTAGACTTGGTGTCATCGAGACTTGCCGGCGGATCAGGCTGGCCATAGTCCCCTGAATCCTGCCAGTTTGAGGCTCGGATAGACTTTGTGTCGCCGAGACCTGCCAGAGGATTTGACGGATTTTACAGGGGTACAATTAGGTGGTAGTTTAAAAAGGAATTTGAGTACTTTTATACAGCTATTGTTTTCAGTCATTTTATATTAGTTTCCTCAATGTTCGTGCATGTTTTATACCTCCATATAATTGTTCAGTTTCACGAATTTATATATATGTATATATATATATATATATATATTTAGATGAATACCTTATATTAAACACAGCTGAACTTTAGCCTTACTTATCAAGTTATTTTTACCATGGGGGTTATTATGATTGTAAACTGTTTTCAAGAACATTATTTTTTTCCACTCACATTTTCAAACTTGTTTTTCGCCCCCAGGCTGTAGAAGCGCGCAGGCATCCACAAACGGGCCACTCCTAGCTTCCGCACCACCAAGAAGCGTAGGATTTTATTGAAAAAGATCTTGAAATCTTGTAAATTAGTAGAAAATACTCTGATATCTAGTTTTAGTGGGAAATTTGATCTAGCGAATGCTTGGTTGTTTTATTCTGGCTGTTGGTGGAAAATTATTTGCTTGTTTAACAGGTGGAAGATTTTGGGTTTAAACAAAATACAGAGGAGACTCTGCCGAATTTTCGGCAGGAGTCTAAGGGAAGTTTTAACGGTAATTGAAACAGGAAGGGTAAAAGTGTCATTTGTGTCCGATATTCGCCAGGTGTCGGACACGCATAGGGCTTGGCTCAAATTCCAAAATGGAATTGGGATCGGGTCCTGTCAGAATTACTGATTTATCCTAATATAAAATGACCAAAAAGGATATATGGAATTGTGAAACAAATATAATTTTAATAAGTACATCCTAATAATCATATTCAACCATAATCAAGAGATCGCTTGTTCTATTGTGTTTTTAACGAAAGATGTGGTGATTGCAAGAAATTGGAATTGCAAAAAAAGTGTCAACAGTTTTAGTAGAAGCATAAATCCATATGAAAAGTCGAAGATTTATAAACACTATTAAAAAAATCAAGCTGAAAATCAACTATAAAATAATGCTACAAGTATTATAGTGTATCATGAGTATTTTTGGTAGTTTTATAGGGTGTACTTAGTTAATTTTACATTTTAATTAAAATATTATAATATACTTAGATTATAGAGTGTACTCAATTAATTTTAGAATTCGTTTAGCAGCACTCTAAGTTTAAATAGTGCTGACAATTAAAAACTTTAAGGGGCGTAAAAAAATTCGCTCCAACTCTCTCTCTCTCTCTCGACCCCAAAAAAAAAAAAAAAAAAAAAAAAAACCGGGATCTCTCTTTCTTTCTCTCGCTTTCACTAGCTTTCTCCTTCTCTCTCTCGCTCTGATTTTCTCTGTCTCTCTCACGCTCTGACCCTCTTTCTCTAATGGTGGAAATCTTTCTCTAGCTCGCCGTCTGTTTATCAAACTCGCACTATCTTTCTTGCTGGCTGCTCTGATCCCAACGTCTGAAGCTCTGTGACGGGTAATAACTCTCATTCTCTTAGGATTATGGTCTTGCCGTCCAACAACTCAGTATATAAAAACAATTGTTGTGTCCCTAATTTGATTTAGGGTTAAATTTGTTGAATATTGAGTTGGGGCAAGTTTTCTGAATTTTTTTCTGGATTTTGCTTGAAAATAGGACTAGCTAAGGAGCTTTGCTCTTATTCGTGATTACAACATAGACAATAAGAATAGCATTCAAGTTGGGGGTTGGAGATTTGGAGTTGGAAAACTAATTCTTTTCTTAATTTATTGTGTAAAGCTCCTCTACCTTCGTAATGCTGATAGCTCAAAGTGAATTCTTAGGTTTTCAGGCAATTTATTAAAAAAAAAAAGAATATCTGGCTTTTTGTGCTCTAATAGCCACAACAATAGATTTGATGAATTATCTGCATCGTTTGTCATTGGCACTGTTCTTTGTCAAGTTTATGTTATTTCGATAGCGAGTAAAAAACACTATTACATAGCTCAGGCTTTAATATCTTTGGCTGACACGGCGCTTTCTATAACTCTATTATAACCTATTATAGTGTTTTTTTTCAGCGCTGTCTATGAGAAGTTGTGGTGTAGTGATTTAAACCAGTGTTTAGAGGGTGTCTATAAAGTGCAACAATGTCGGTAACAGCAGGTGTTAGTGATACTGTGATTGCAGTCAGGGATAAGCTCAGAGGTAAAATTGGGCAAACAAAAGTTAAAAGGTATTGGCCTGGAAAAGCTCCCGAGTGGGCAGATGATGCCGACGAAGATGGGGATATTAGGATGTCCGCAGCTGCTTCATTGGAGAAAGCTTTCCCCACGCAGGAATATTCTGATGTTGTTAGAAAAGATGATCCTAGACTGCGCCGTTTGGCTGAGAGCAGGATAGATAATCGTGAGGATGTTCGAGCTGATCATAGGCGTATCCGGCAAGCTGAGATTGTTTCAACAATTGAAGAAGAAGCCAAGAGGCAGGAAGGGTTAGAAGCGGAGGAAGAGGACGTGGATGCTTTGGAGGAAAGAAGAAGAAGGATCAAGGAGAAGTTGCGTCAAAGGGAGCAAGAAGAAGCTCCACTCCTTCTGTCGGAAGACGAGGAAGAAGTAAAGGAAGAGGAGGAAGAGGAGTCTGAGTATGATACTGACTCAGAAGAAGAGCTTACTGGTATGGTGATGTTGAAGCCTGTCTTTGTGCCCAAGTCAGAGAGAGATACTATTGCTGAACGTGAGCGACTTGAGGCTGAAGAACGAGCCCTTGAGGAATCAAGGAAGAGGAATTTGGAGGAAAGGAAGAGAGAGACAAAGCAGATTGTGGTTGAGGAGATTCGGAAGGACGAAGAGATTCAGAAGGGTTTGGAACAGGAAGGAAATATTGTTGATATTGATACTGATGATGAAATAAACGAGGCAGAGGAGTATGAAGCTTGGAAGGCAAGAGAGATAGCCAGGATCAAGAGGGATAGGGAGGACCGGGAAGCAGTGATAAAGGAGAAGGAAGAGATTGAAAGGGTTAGAAACATGACAGAGGAAGAGAGGAGGGACTGGGAGAGGAAGCATCCGAAAGCTGCACCACAACCAAAGCAGAAGTGGAGATTTATGCAGAAATATTACCACAAGGGTGCTTTCTTCCAGTCAGAACCTGATGACTATGCTGCAACTGTTGGAACAGATGGAATTTACACACGTGATTTCTCTGCCCCAACTGGAGAAGATAAGATGGACAAAACAATATTGCCCAAGGTCATGCAGGTCAAACATTTTGGTCGTAGTGGAAGGACGAAATGGACTCATCTTGTCAATGAGGATACGACTGATTGGAACAATCCGTAAGTTCAATTTCTTTAATGCATTAACCACTCTGGTTACCTATTTTATATTTGTGTTGAATTCATTAAACACCACAAGCACTATTATATTTCTTGTTTTCTTAAGGGAAGTTAGAGTTTGTGTCAGTTTACCCACAGTTTATTTGAAGTGAATACGAATGGGAGGGCTAATCTTACTGAATTTCTCAGTCAAATCGTAAGATTTTATGGGTTGGAGAATAGTAAGATTTGAGGACATTCACGTAGCACTTGATGAGCATTAGTCTTGTAGAAAAAGTATGTGTGGTCCAATAGCAGTATGGTGATTTATTAGCACATATGTCTATTAGTTTAAATAGTTTGATATAATAATTAAACAAATAGGTTATATTCATTGATAAGTAAAATTTGATTTATAAAATGCTTTAGGGAATCAAAAAGAAAATTGGTTATGGTAAATGTATAATATCACTGTATTTGACTTTACTGATGGTCAACATTTTTTACTTTTTATTTTTTGGTCAGAAGATGGACATAAACATCACTTAATTCACCTGTACAAGTATTCCTAACCAAAAACTGTCTTTCACTTTGATCTAGAAGCCCATGTAACTTCATTCACCTATAGCTGTTGAGAGATTCGATAATTTTATATGTTTCAAGAGTGAAGTTCAAAGTATGATAAATGATCCCATCCAGCTACCCAGGACCAGATGATTGAGAGTCTTTTTATTTTTCTGTAGTTAATGCAATTTATAGATGTCATTTACGTTTATTATTTTGGAGCTCTTTAATCATCGTGTTTAAGTCTCTGTCACATGATCAATGGTATAGGCATAATTCAGTATTCCTAAACATGTTAATTTGAGTCTTCCAATGGTTCATGTAAATAGTCCTTTTAAAAAGGACTAGTTAGTAAGATTTGAAAATTAGTGAACATCACATAAAGGTTTCTATGATTTCCCGCTCTCATGTGTAGCTTGAATGATATTGGAGAGAGCCAAAGACACCTTCTGATCTATTGTTAGGAGTGATCCAAGAAACTTATAGTAGTGATGCCAAATTCCATATCTTTTTGCACTTCTTCTTTGCCCTACATCATTATATCTGTATATGTTTTCAAGACTCCAAAGTCCGGTTGGGCAGGAATCCATAATCTGTAAATGGAATGACAGGAAAACAAAAATAAAAAAGAATAGCCATGGGTTGAGTCAAAATTTTTGGATAATAAGCTAAAACTTCTTCAACAATATATAGAAAAACTACATTGATATTGTTGTGGTCATAGGAATAATTTAAAATTTTGGAACAAAGCATTGGTGGCTTAACTTTGAAGTAATAGAACATGGGAAAAGTTATTGTTCTTTTCTATTTTATTAGCAATTTGTTATGGTCATATTCATATTCTTACTTTCATTTCTATATCAACATATTTTGGATGGGTTCTATATGTCAGTATAAGTATTATTTTTTGGTGGTTGTGTCCAAAGAAGGATGTTCCACCAACTCTAAACTAACCGAATGAAGTCTAGATCAGTGCTGTCTTGTGGTATGAATATATATTAAATTGATATGAATTTTGTTTGAGGGAGAACAAAAGTTGAGTTGTGAATAGGTGAACATACCATACAAATTCTGATGAATTTTTCATAGGGCTTTTTCCCCTTTTCGGTAAAGGAAGTGGCTTGGAATACCTTATAGGTATTTTGGGGAATATAACTGTATCATCAGTAATAGGATCCACTTTGGCTTCTCTTTTAATCTTAAATTCCAGACTATGTACATCTGAATACGTTTTATTTGATCCCGAAATTTTTTGCCAAACAAGCACATTTATTTACCGTTTTCTGTATTTCAGATGGACGTACAATGATCCTCTTAGGTCAAAGTATAATGCTAAAATGGCAGGAATGAACGCGCCTATTGCAAAACCCAAAGGAAGCAAGAAATTGAAGGATTGGGAGTCTCGTTGATTTATAACTACTCATTCATGTGCAAGAAGCTAGGTTTTGTAATTTATCTGATGTTTTCATGACAGAATACAAGTTTGTGGGAGAATATTACATTCTTCAGTGTATTTTCGCAATGTAGGACTGCTCAGGGCACAGCCATGTAAGATTTCTGGTCCATTATTATGATAATTTAGTATGACTTTAGATTAGAATTAAAATTATAGAATTCGATCTGCAACTTTAACTTGATCTCATATGCCTGGACTATTTTGATGCTCTTGACCACCTAACTTTTGTGCCTGGGTTGGTGAGTGAGCAAATACAGTGAAGTGGGGGATTTTTTTCTTTTGGGAATTTAGTGAATTATAATATGGATGTTGTCATTGGGGCTTTGTTGTGTTTTGTTGTATGTTGATCTGTGTTTTGGAATTCTGGCATAAACAGATTGCGCTTTCTTGCTCCAATAAGTGTACCAGTGGATTTTGCGGTTTGCGTTTCGTTCTTTTCATTTGGGAGAAGTTCAAAGGGTAAGTCTTTAGGAGTATTTTGTCTGCTAGAGATATTTTATTTATATTAATGTGACCGATAGTCGGTATAGTTACTAGAACATTCCTTTTCTGTGGTATCATCTTTCATCAGATTCCTGATAAACAATAANTAGATATAATTTTTTTTTTTTGGTTATTGTTGATAAACAATAATAAGAGGCCTTGCATATATCCGTTCATTTTAAGAACTTTGTAAAGGTGAGGCAACAGCCCTCTCCCCTCCCCATTGTATAGAGGCAAATTATGTTCTTGATTTCATTCCTGGTCCCTAAAAATAGAACGGCATTGTTTTGGTTTAAAAGCAAGCAGCTTTCAGTGACCAAACTAAAATGGATCACTACTTATCTTAAAAGGTGGTGATTTTCCCACTCCCTTTTTGTTCACTTACACTCCTTTTTGTTTTTTTTAATAGTTTTTACTATAACAAAAAAGGAAGTGTAAGTGGAGAAAAGAGGAGTGAGAACATACAAAGGGAGTGTAAAAGGATAAAAGAGGAGTGAGAAAATCAGCTCCCATCTTAAATATTGGTGTGATTAAAAGGTGGAAATAAATGTGTAAAAGAAATTCATTGTGGTCAACAAACATTATTTGGTCACTGATCCTACGCTATTAGTGACGAGTGACTTGGTCACCCACCCCAAGACCCATCCCCCATCCCTTACCCAGATTTTTTTTTTTTTTTTTGTTTTCTAATAATTTTTTTTTCAATTTTTAATAATTTTTAATTTTAAAAAATATTGTTTAATCCACGTCAGCAATCTAACATAATGGCATTACCAAATTGATGTGTTAAAGGTAACATAAAGGACCAATAAAATCAAGAAGAAAAAAAAAAAACCAAAATTGATAATTTTGCAAACCTAAAAACCTTATATTAATTAAAGCTGGGGAATCATTGAATGTATGTATTTGATGAGAGTCAAAAAATCAATTAACACATTGGACTTGCTCTAATATACGTAACACATTGGTCTCACAGAAAAATCAATTAACAGATAATTAAGCTTGAAGCTATTGTGACGGATTCATTGTCATACCCAAACTAGCTTGATCCAAATCTATGGGTTGTAATTTCTTTGAAAGGTGCGTATATATAGATGCTTGCCTGTGAGTATGTCATTTTTCCTTCCCACATCTTGAAGGTCTAAAAATTGAAGTTTTTCTTCTATAGGGTGTTTCAGTCGATGGACTACTGTTTGGTGCGATCGATAGATTCCTCTTTTTTCTTTTCTTTTGTTGCCTTGTATTTTGTTCATGCTGCAAATATTTTTTAAAGACTACGTTATTATGTCTGCCTCTCACATTTGAGTTTCTTATGATTTTGCTATCCTTTATTCTATTTTATAAAAGCATCTGCTCCAAACCAAAAAAAAAAAAAAAAGAAGAAAAAAAGGTAAGGCATGGCGCTACTAGAGAAAGTAATATAAAAGTGGATTGCGCATAACTAGTAATAACAACTCCCTCGTCAAAATTTTCACTATATAATATCAATGAAAAGAAACTCCACTACTAATACTTTGTATAAGCAATTTAATATGAGTGCTGCTAAATGAATTTTAAAATTAACTGAGTATACCATATAATCTAAGTTAACCATAATATTTTAATTAAAATATAAAATTAACTACGTACACCCTATTTAACTATTAAAAATAGCCCTAATACAACACTCTAATACCAATCCTAAACCAGGTTTCTTTTTTTACATGAATCTGTGCCATCTTTTCAGATTTTGGGTTTCATCAAAATCTTTAATTTCGTAATACCAATCCTAAACTAGTACTCGCTGCGTTATTCGTGAGCACCAAACAATACGAAGACTTTTCTATGTCTGATAAGGGTTGAATATAGTGAGTAAGGTTTACTTATTAAAATTTTATTTGTTTCACAATTCAGTATATCCTTTTTGGTCATTTTATATTAAAATAAATTAGTAATTCAATAAATAATTTGATAATAGGGTATACTCAGTTAATTTTAAAATTTGTTTAGCAGCACTCTTCAATATTTATCATGTGTAGCATGAGCAACTCATCAAATGTTTCACTATAATGTCAACGAAAAGAAAAACATAGTATTAATATTTTTTGTAACACCTGGCAATATAATATTTGATCATGTGTAACATGATCAGCATCTATTGATTGTATTTCCAATATAAAATGTTATATATATATATATATATATATCACTTTATTGGTAATTGATTATGCATAATCTTCGGGACAGCTGGCGAATAAATGAACATGTTTAGTCATAAAATAATGTTAAATTAACTAGACATAATAATTTACGTGGTCCTTGGATCCAAAGCAATGATTATTCAGCTGCCTTGTAGCTTCCCCTTGAGTTTCCATTGCCATCCATCGATCAACATCATTGTTTCATCTTCATCCTCTTGCTCCTCCCTCTTTGTTTCTTCGTGCTCGACCATCTTCTTCTTTGTCGCTTACTTTTCTTGTACGACCTACTGCATATCAGTTTTGATTCGATTGCACCAACATCGAAATGCTGCCATCATCCGCTTCTTCAACCCCTAAAATACGGGCACACGATGTGTTTCTCAGTTTTAGGGGTGAGGACACCCGAAATAGTTTTACGGACCATTTATACCATGCTTTGAACCAGAGAGGAATTGATACCTTTAGGGATGATGAAAAACTGAAGAGAGGAACATTCATCGGCCCAGAACTCTTGAAAGCCATTGAAGAATCGAGTTTTGCAGTAGTCATTCTTTCAAAAGAGTATGCTTCTTCAACGTGGTGTTTGGATGAACTTGCACATATTGTTGAATGCATGAAAAAGAGGGAACTCCAAGTTTTCCCGGTTTTCTATCACGTCAAACCATCCGAGGTGAGAAATCAAACTGGAAGCCTTAGCCAGGCCTTTGCCAAACATGAAGAAAAGACCGTACTGCTGGGGGAGGTGGGCAAGTGGAGGAAAGCTTTAACGGAAATAGCCATTATCAGCGGATGGGTTTTGGATAAAGCCAGGTACCTAGTTAACTTCTTCGATTGTTTGAAACTTTAATCTTTATATATGCCCATTAACAAAATATTGAAACTTTTTTTTTTTTTTTTTGCTGGATCAAAATATTGAAACTTCAAGGTGATGTTTGGCACATTAATTAATTTGTTAAGAGGCTTTTAATCTTAACATGAATTTTTATTTTATTTTATTTATGTATAAAAAAAGGATAGAATTTTATTAGATCAATAAAAATAAAAAGTTCAAAGGACACATACTGTAATAATCTGGAGAGAATCACACTAGAAAATAATTTTTCTAAAATGTCTTTCAAACGTCATAATTATTTCCCATAACCTAGTCTAATGACATCAAAGACAAAAACTAGCTGCTAATGGCATCACTATCTTAAAGAGAATAAGAACACCCAACAAACTCAACTAAATTTCTAGAATCACTAGAGGGAAATAACACACAAAACTCATAAAGTTTCTAGACTTTATTGAACAAACTAAGGGGGGTGTATCCAATTCTAACTTTTAAAGACTTTTTTTGAGTGAATGACTTTTCTAGAGTTGACAAATTCTTAATGACTTTTACATACTTTATAAAGTTAAGTGACAAACTTTCATATACTTTTGTTATAGAGTTTTATAGACTTTTAAATACTTATTTTTATATTTATTTTACAAATAGCATTTATCTTTTATGTTGATTGAACTAGTCGGCATACATTGAACAAAAAATTAGGGAAAAAAACAATTGGATACAATTACATAAAAGCAAAGAATAGTTCTCCTTAACATTAGAAAATGATAAAAATGACAAAGTACATTTGAAAATGTACCATAAGGAAATAATTGGCGCTCAACTAGCCATGATTCAGTTTATAAAAAAGCTTAGCCATGATTCATTTCAATGACGGTGAATAAACCATAATACAAATTCCTTTTGAAAATTCCAATGGTCATTACCGTTGAGTTCCGTTATTATCTCGCATGGCATTTCTCCACATGTCAGAAGCTATACCAACTCTCCATTCATTAGCATTCTCTCGTTGTTGTTCTTGAGTTTCAAAAACTTGTTCCACATTATCTCCTTCATTCCCTGGTAATGGTGAAGATGATGAAGACTCGTTCTCTAGTTCAATAGGAAATTCATCAGAACGACATTCCTTACGAAGAAAATTATGTAGTCCTGCACAAGCTAACACAACCTCTGCTTGAGTCCTATATGGGAATGGAGGTGCTGACTTGAAAATTGTGAATCTTGATTTAAATATCCCAAATATCCTCTCAATTACATTCCTCAAGGAAGCATGGCGAAGATTGAACAACTTAGTTGCGTTTTCGGGGTCACGACCTTGACCAGCAAAATCTTGGAGATGATATCGTACACCTTGAAATGGAGCTAAAAATTGACGTCGATTTGGAAATCCACAATCCACTAAGAAATATTTACCTAATCATAAAATATATATAAAATTTGTATGCAAAGCATGATATAATGAATTATAATAATAAAACGAAGAGATAAGAGTGTACCTTGTGGTACCTTGAGGCCATTCCTCCTTGATAAAGCATCATTTAACACTTTTGAATCATGAGCTGAACCTTCCCATCCACTGAGCACGTATATGAACTCCAAATCAAAGTTACATGCTGCTAATACATTTTGTGATATCTTTCCATGACGATTGCGGTAGCTGCTTGCATCACGTCCCTTCACCATGGCTGGAATATGTGTACCATCAATAGCTCCAATGCAATCCTGAAATGAATTAATAAGAAATTATAAGTAAAACATAGTTTTTGTTGGAATAATAACAATAATACTTATAATAATAAATTCCATTACCCTAAAGTATGGGTAAAATCGTGTACTTTCTCTTATCTTAGCTGGCACTGCAGATCGAGGTTTAGCCAACATTTCTGGTGCTAGCGTGTTCAATGCCTTCAAGACTTTGTTGAAGTTTTTGCTAGTAGCAAAATGTGATCGATCAAATGTCTTTCGGGTAAGACAATATCGAGAATTTTGACCTACAGTGAGTAAAAATGTAGCAAGCATTTCTTCAACACAAATGAATCTTGTATCTTGTAGGAGTGTTTTGTCTTTGATGATAGTGCATAATTTCCGAAACACATCTGGATACATTCTATAGACTTGTCGAAATTCTTCAGGATCTTCATGTAATATTTTATGTATATAATCATACCCACTTATAGTAATTGGTCGTCGAATTAATGGACGCTCAATATGCTCACTACGCATGATAACCATAAGCTCATGTAGCACTTGGACCACCGCTTCCATTGCCATTAGTAAATGCTTGATGGTTTCGTAAAATTCTTCATCCATTTCTTCTCCCTCCATTTCCTCTTCCTCAGCTCTATTATCTCCATGCATGATTGATTGAGACATCATATGTGAACCACCTAAAATAAAAATTGGAAGCAATTACATTATGTAATATATAATGTGGTTGCCTCTGTTTAGTAAAGAATGCACTTGAAATTGCATGGGAAACAACATTTCTAAAATGGAATTAATATGTAAGGTGACATTTTTGCGCTCCTGAGGTGACATTTTCCAGAACATATCTTTTTTTGCTTTAGTATTAAGCAACTCAACAACCTTGTAACGAACCTGACTATCTAAGTTTGGGATTTCCATGATAGCATCCCAGCAACCACTCTCTTTTTCCTTTTTTTCCATAAGGCTATGGATTCCCCGAAAATCTGTGGCAATTGAATCAATGCTAAGAGAAACTCTTTCTAGAACATCGGCTCGAGTGTTGGTCTCAAAAGAGCTAGTGTTCCCCTCATACTCAGTTCTATTCCTTTTTGTCTGACCATTGCTTTCCAAGGGAAGCTCCACATTCGTGCCTTGAGTGGGAACATATGAATTAGGTTGTTTGGGTGATAGATCTTGGAATGTTGCAGCTTCAACTTCATTTGGTATGAATGCATGATTATCATAGTCATAACTCAAGTCATCTATCCCCACACGTCTACTTTCTTCCACTCCTAATGTTCTCGCATCTGTATCATCTCCCAATGCAATTGAGTTTCTTCCAATGGCAGTTCCATTCCCAATTGCAATTCTCAGAAGTTCATAGTCAGCAAAAGTGTCTGTTTGAAAGTTGACATGGGCCGGGTGGGACTAACAAAGGGAAAAAAAAAATTACAATTAATGCATACACATACAAAATAATAAATTATCATATAATATATTTTCGAAAATAGAAGCTCACCTTAATATAATCTTTCCACACTTCATCACTAGCAGTGAACTTCTTTGTGATTGGATCCCACCCAAACCCAGAGCTATGACGCATAAGCTCAGAAAAAATATTATATCGTTGCTTAAACCATTTCAATCGGCTTAAGTATTGTGAATGATTCCTTTCACATCCAAGTTTTGCATTAAGAGCAGGAAGTATCTTTTTCTCAACTGTTTGCTTACTTAGCATTCCATTACTATCACGCCATCCACGATTGGCGGCATCAACCATGAGTTGTAGCAACTCATTGCTCTCTTCCAACGTCCACAATTTATAACCCCCACTAACTTTGCTCTTTCCTTTGTCATTTCCTCGTTGTGATTCTTCCATTGATAATTACTATATCACATGTACAAATCCTTATTAATTGTGTATATTTTCATAATAACTTATTGGTAAACTGCATCCAATGCACCTTTTAAATTTTTATTTATCAAATCTAATCACATAGACAAGTAACATATTCTTATCAAAATAAATAAATATTACTCAGTCATCAATAATATTTCATAAACACTCACAAATCAACAGAAATGGTTAGATTACAAAAGAGTCTATATTCCAGCAATTCTCCTAACCTAATATGTGGGATGTAAATATTATATGAAAAAATTATCCACCTAACGAATTATGGGTAAAGAAACAGTACCTAAAGAATAAATTAATGGGTTTAGGGGCAACAAATTATATAATAAAATATTATAAGCAAACATAGCATATGAGACAATCAATATAATAAAATATTTATATGCAAACACAGATTTTTTTTTTACTAATAGAAGAAATATTCATCAATAATAAACGTGTGGATGAGAAGAGAAGAAAAATATTCAATATTTTTTTACTAACCTGAAGGAAGTGGATGACAATGGGATACCAAAGTGGAGCCCTAACCATGAAGAAAAAAGATCTATCTGCTTGATGCTTGATATAACAAGGGAAGAAAGAATTGGAGACGTTTGGAGACTTTTTGGTTCTATCTTCTCAACTTCCCAATATTTTCATAAAGTCTGGTGTAAATTAGCAAGACTTTTGGTAGTAAGAATTACCTTTAAAAGTATTGAAAAGTCATTTATTTAACAAAGTTTTTAAAAGTCATTAACATTTTGGATACCTCAAAACTTTTAAATACTCTTTAAAACTCACAATTGAATACAACTAAACTTTTAAAGACTATTTAAAAGTCACAATTGAATACCTTCAGACTTTTAAACTCATTAAAAGTCATTAAAAGTTATAATTGGATACACCCCCCTAAACCAAAATAATAATAAAAACTAAAACAACATTGGCAAAAGGAACATCAACTGCTGCTAATATGGGCATGACATATAGTCTATAGAGAGCGCCACCTAGTTACTCCAAGGCCTCAACAATGCACTAATGAGCAGTGGATCTACCATGAAAACGTCGAAACACCTCAAAGGACAACCTCACTAGATGAGGCACAACCAAAGCCAGCCCAAATATGAGACAATAAATGTGCCAAAAAAAAGATTAGATCGACATAGGTCCACCAAAAGCTGAAGAACACCGAAGATACAACGGGATCCAAAGCGTTCTCTCTTTTTTTCTTTGATTTAGGCGTATTGACTTTTTTTATATTTAGGTCTAGATATTTATTACGTATCTTTTATGTCGATTTTTCCTTTTGAGGTATAAAAAAAAATAATTTTAAATTCTAGATTCAAGGCACTCTGTACACTAAAGCTTAAATTACTAATGTTTTCAATGCTTTTATGCTTGCTTGATGCACCTTCGCATACCCGAAAAAAAAAATGTCAGCTATAACGGACATATAAAATCACCCGACCAACAGGTGTGAATTAACCAAGATTTTACAACCAAAAAAAAAAAAAACCAACGTTATATCCAAGATTAGAAAGAAATTTAATATATTATCCACATTTCCAACTATTTACTTGTTAGATCGCTAATATCTAAGAAAGGCAGATATTTGCTCCTGGGAATGAGAATTAAACTGAAAAGCTATAAAATTTGGATAAAAAAAAAATTTCAATTTATAATCCCTAAAGCATATTGCACCGATATTAGTAATTGAAAGGAATTTCACAAAAGTGGAAAGTTGAAGAATTTGAGAGTGAATAGCAATTTCATTATTCCCGTTGTTACAAGACAAGGCTGCACATCAATTCACGCTATTTAGAATTGTGTAAAAACAATGGTTTTATACCATCAAGTAAGACCATATATATATATATATATATGCTCACGGCAAGCTATCCTTGCCAAGCAGTTTCTGGCTGGTCTTGAAGTTATATATGGGTGTGTTGAGCATCTGCTGCTGGCTGGGTGTGTTGAGTAGGTCCTGTCTACTTGCAGGGGTGAATCAGAAGTTATTCAAGAAATAGCCAACAAGATTTCAAATATCTTGACCTCCATGACGCCAAGTGATAACGATGACCGTTTAGTTGGAATGAATTCTCGTATAGAGAAAATGGAGGCGTTCTTGGATTTGAAGGAGCGTGATGATGTTCGTACCATAGGGATTTGGGGGATGGGGGGCATTGGCAAGACAACTCTGGCTCAACTAGTGTTTAATAATATCTGCAACCAGTTTCAAGCTAGCTGCTTTCTTGGCAATGTCAAAGACAAATCTAAAAACCCTGATCTAGTAGTTTCCTTGCAGAAAGTTCTTTTCAAAAAACTGCTCTATAGCGGGGATGACATACATAACGTCCATATGGGAATCAATTCATTGAGCAGACGATTGCCTTCTAAAAAGGTGCTTATCGTTTTGGACGATCTCGATCATAAAAAACAAATAGAAGATTTAGTTGGAATGGATTGGTTGGGTCCAGGGAGCAGAATCATTATAACAACTAGAAATGAGCACTTGTTGAAGGCATATGGAGTGCACCACATATATGAGGTTGAGAAACTGAACGATGAAGAAGCCTTTCAGCTCTTCTGTAAGAAAGCCTTCAAGAAAGGCCACAAGATGGCTGATGACTACACAAACCTGTCCAAGGGTGTTGTCAAATATGCCAATGGCCTCCCTTTAGCTCTTGAAGTTCTGGGTTACGCCTTGTGCGGAAGAGAGCTAGGTGAATGGGAGAGTGAATTTGCTAAACTGAAGGAACATCATGATGACAACATTATTGACGTGCTTCGAATAAGTTATGATGGATTAGACGAAACCGAGAAGCAAATCTTTTTGGACATTGCATGTTTCTTCAAAGGAGAGGATCACGATCGTGTATTTAATATTTTGGACGCTTGTGACTTTTATCCAAAAAGAGGTATCAGGGTCCTCAAGGAAAAATGTCTAGTTAAAGTTATTGAAGGAAACAGATTGTGGATGCATGATTTAGTACAGCAAATGGGTTGGAGCGTTGTTCTCAGAGATTCTCTTGACCCAGGCGAACGCAGCAGGTTATGGGTTAATGAAAGTGTCTCGGACTATAAAGATAGCAGGTCGTGGCATGACGTGAACAATGTACTCGAGGATAATTTGGTAAGATATCAAATAATTTCAGATGCAATAAATGTTATACATCTAACACTTACCTCTATGATTTTGTGGTATAGGGAACAATTTCTGTTCACGGTATATTCCTAACCTTGCCTGCAAAGGAAGAGATAGAGTTGGATGCTGATCCATTCTCAAATATGCGCGTTCTAAAATTGTTGAGGATTTGTAATGCCAACTTTTCTAAATGTCCTGAATATTTCTCTAGAGAGTTACGGCTTTTGGAGTGGCATGAATATCCTTCAGAGTCTCTACCCCAAAGTTTTCGACCTTCTGCCCTTGTTGAACTCAAGTTGCCTAGCAGCCGCATTAAACAACTGTGGCATGAAAGGGTATTTCGATAACTTTTCACTTCATGTTCTTGCATTCAATTAGACAGAAATTATTCATTCCAATACTAATTACTACAATAAATTTGTTGAAGTACGATTGTTTTCTTTGCCCTTCATGACAGCACCTTCCTTTGATGAAAAAGTTGGGGCTGATCGATCTTTCCAACTGCAAATGCTTGACCAAGACCCCAGACTTCAGTAAGGTCCCATATCTTATGGATTTGACTCTTGAAGGTTGTGAAAAGTTATCAGAGCTTCACCCAACAATTTGGGATCTCCAACATCTGGTTTCATTGAACTTGAAGGGTTGTGAATGTCTAGAGATCCTTCCCCACTCCATCTGCTGGAAATCTCTTCAAACTTTTATTGCTTCAGGGTGTTCAAGACTGGAAAGGTTTCCAGAGATTGTGGGAAACATGAAACACTTGTCAGAACTTCATTTAGATAGGACGGGGATAAGGGAGTTGCCGTTATCAATTGAGCGCTTGACTAACCTTATTTTGTTAAATCTAAGAGAATGCAAGAACCTTTTGAGTCTTCCAAGCAGCATTTGCAGTTTGACATCCCTGAAACATGTATACCTATCAGGCTGCAAATTGATTGACCAACTGCCAGAAAACATTGGGAAGCTGGAACATTTAGAAGAGCTTTATGCCTGTCAAACCGCCATCAGAAGATTGCCGATGTCTATTTTACTTCTGAAGAACCTTCAAAGCTTATGTTTACATGGTTGTAAAGGTTTGAAGCTGCCTCACTCGTTCTCGGGTTTATCCTCTTTGATATCATTAGATCTAAGCGGATGCAGTCTAGACGAAGGAGCAATTCCTGATGATATTGGCAGAAGCTTATCCTCATTGCGGAGTTTAGGTTTGAGTGAAAACAATTTTGTGAGCATACCTGAAAGCATATCTCGACTTTGTGAGCTCAAAGAACTTACCTTGTTTAAGTGTAGCAATCTGCGTTTGTTGCCAAAACATCTTCCACCCAGCCTAAAACCTTTAGTTGCATATGATTGTCCTATGCAAACAAACTATCCAGAAACGCTGACCATATGGACTTCTGATAAGGGTATCTGTTTCTTAAAGTGCCAAGAATCAGAGGGGGATGAGGATGAGACAAGACATGACCCACGTCCAATTCCTGAAGAGCATGTTAAACAACCCTTTGCTAAATACTTGAAGGTCTCTCTCTCTCTCTCTCTCTCTCTCACACACACACACACACACACATAATGAACATATCACTGGATCCTACTGAAGGTTGGGCCACCTATCAATCTGTTTGGTGAATAGTAAAAAGGGGATCCGTCTTAGGCAGGGGTTATATAGGTACACATATACACATCCTTGTATACTATATCAGGCTGGGTCGTCACCAACGACCTCTTTTGGTGAATTGTAAAAAGGGATCCTGGGTTGCACATACATATATGATACATGTGTATATAGGCATATAATGTTATTGTTTTTTTTGTTTTGTTTTCTACAGGATCTGATTGGTCCTGAGCTTGAGCAAGAAATTGAACTTCGTGTTCCGCATACCGCAATTCCACATTGGTGCAGTGAGTATCAGAGTGGGACCTCTGTAACAATCCAACTATCAGATCCAGAAGATAGTAATTCTTCATGGATGGGAGTTGCCCTTTTTGTTTTTTTCGAAATTCTTGATCAGAGTTTTGAAATGGAAGAGACCTTCTGTCGTTTTCAGGCCTCGGATGGTCTTTTTCAAAAGCGAAGTGTCTTTGCAAACTTTGAAAACTTCAGAGTTGGGTCGCATGGAGTTTGTTGGTATCAGCCAGCACGCAACTTTGCAGGGCATTTGCGAAAAGCAAGCCCGGGAATACTTCGAGCTTCAGTCTCAACGAATCGACCCAGTTTGATAGTCAAAGGGTGCGGGATAAGTTTGATCTCCCATCAAGGTGCTGCAAAGTTTGCAGACGATTTAAGTGAGTTTGCTTGTCAACACCTGAGTTTTGGTCCACATTGTAAGGAAATGTTAGATGAGGCGAAGAATTTTGGTCCACACTGTAAGGTTCATTATACCAGCATAAACCTGTTAGATTATACAACAATTGCCTCATATATTTTCAGGCCAGGTTAGAAAGAGTGTCCCCAATAATCTGTTGATATGTGTTGTTATTGGGATCCTTCATACATAATGTTTGGAACAATTAATGCCCCTCTGAAAGTCGAATTCCATTGATGATTTAATTGGTTTGGGATGGATTTGATTTGGCCTATTTTGCTTAATGGGTCGGTCTTTTGTTCTCCACAATCATAACCTTGGGTCTATTATTGTTCTCTCCACAATCTTAACCTTTACAATGTTAACTACCTGGGCCATAAAATTGAGTGTCGGGGTGTTTGGGCTCGAATTTTAAAGCCTATTTTTTATATTTGATCGGATTGGGGTGTGCTTGTGACCAGTGTTTTCAAAAGCATGCTTTCGTGCATATCGGCGTGTGCGTAAAGAGTGAGGCGGCACAAAATCGCCTAAGGTGGTCTGCTGTTTAGCAAGTTGCATGTTTAGTGCGGTGAGGAGTGGCAAGGCGTGACAAGGCATTGCAAGGCGTGGTGAGGTAGACGAGGAACCAATGTGTATTCTCCAAGCGATTGCTTGAGAAAGAAGAAAAGTTTGCATGGAATTTTTGTTTAGGGTTTGTTATAATGAAACGACTTCATTTATATATATATATATATAACCCTAATTTCTCCCTTTACCCGATAATCCTCATTTCAAGAATTCTCTTCATCCTTAGATTGTAAGTAAGCCATTTTATTTTTCTCTCTAAATATTCGCAACTGTAATTCGATGTTCCATAAAAGTTGAAGCCATACATGCATGTTATGTGTTAATATATTTTCTTTTTCTTTTTTCAATATATTACTTATCTAATTCATTTATGTGATATAGTAAAAATTTGACATACATGCATCATACTTATATCCTATGTTGGAGGGACACGGGAACGCGACACACGAAAAATCTCAAAAAATTAGGACACAGGTACGGCTAGGACACGACAATTAAAATAATAATTTATTATCAATACTTCAATGTCACATAATTCCATAAAACAAAACAAATAACTCATGTTCATCATCTATATATGATAATTAATATACCACAAAATAAAACATAAATGATCCAACTCTCAATATTCTTCAAGCATCTATGTCTTCATTGTTGTTGTTATTAGAAAATAACACGCCCTTTCGGTTCATCAAGTGAAAGGTTTGTAATTTCAAGCATACCTGCATTTTCCAAGTTCATAGTATCAAATCCATCTCCACCAACATATCCAACATCCTACTCTCACTTTCTTGGCCAGAATTTCTTTTTATTATTTGTTGTGTTTCTCTTCAAAAAAAAAAAAATTGAAAAAAAAAAGGAAGAAAGAATTGTCACCTCACCACCAATTCCAACTCTTCTACTGATGTGGAGGGAGATAAGAAAAGAAAATAGAGTGCATAAATGATTATGAAAAAAAAAAAAAAGATAACATAAATAAATGCATTTGAAAATAGAGAAAAAAAAAATTACAAATAGACTTATCTTGTGCAAAACCAGGAAAAGGGGAGGAGAAGAGCTGTGACGGAGGAAATGAAGTCTGGCAGCAGAAAAGGTAAGACTTAGGTTATAAAAAGTCTTTTTCCACTTTAAGCTTAAAACATATTTCAAATCAGTCCACCAAAGTTTCAAAAATCACGTATAGACCCAGCTTTTATTTTTAAAATTTCAAACTAGTCCCTGCCGTGTCTTGACCGTGTCCCAACCGTTGAATGGGACTTCTTTAACAATCCAACTATCAGATCCAGAAGATAGTAATTCTTTGTGGATTGGAGGCCTTTTTGTTTTTTTGATATTCTTGAGCAGAGTTCGGAAATGGAAGAGACGTTTTTCCATATTAATACCTCTTATGGCCATCTTGAAAATCGCATGGTTTTTCAAAACTTTAAAAACTTCATGGTTGGGTCGCATAGAGTTTGTTGCTATGAGCCAGCACGCAAATTTGTAGGGCATTTGAAAAGGGCAAGCCAAAGAATGCTTCGAGCTTCAGTCTCAACAAATCGACCCAGTTCGAAAGTGAAAGGGTGCGGAATACATTTAATATCCCATCAAGATGCAGCACAGTTTGCCCAGAATTTAAGTCAGACTGGTAGTCAACACATGGATTCGAATTTTAGTCAACATTGTAAGGATATCATGGATGAGGCAATGAGATTAGAAAGCTTTGGGGACATGACGGAACTTGAATACCCTCTAGGGTAACTGTTGATGCGAAAAAGTGGTTCGGCACGTGCTTCGCCCAACTTAGTGATATTATGCCTTCGGTAGGTGTCTGCCCTTGGAAAGGTAGGTACCTGCAAGAAGGACACGTTCGGTAAGACCTTGGGGTACCGGTGTGGTACCGGCCGAAGGCTCTCCGATGCTTTAGTAAGTACGGTTTTAGTAATGTCAGATTACAGATCAAGCGGTAGCGTACCGTTGGTTTCTCTTCTTTCCTTTTGAGGATAGGGGTCTTCTTATATAGGCCTTGGGAGGCGTGCACTATGCTCATATTTTCGATGTGGGACTCTAGAAGCGGATTGTGAGCATGACACGTGCCCTGTCGCAAAAAGGTCAGAATGTATGGCTTCGGCAGGTCATATGCCGAAGGGTTATTGTGATGAATATCGATCTTGTCCACGTGTTTGGCGGTCATAGGTCGTTTATTTCTGGTATAAACAGTACTCCCCCAAGTTCTCTTCCGAAGGGAATTTAGTTCTCTATGGCAGTTAGAAGGTGCCCTGCCGTTCGGTAAGCTCGTTTGGGGGAAAGAAAAGATGTTTGCGTTGATCCTTTCTGGAATCATCGTTCGGAAGAGACTCCCCTGAGACCCGAAGGGTCGTCGATGCTTGGGGGTGTGAGGGCAGAGAGACGCTTCGTCTTCCGTGCCTGGCGTGCACAGACGCTTCGTCTTCCGTGCTTGGCGTGTAGTCAACATCACCATCCACCGGGCGACACGTGGCTAGCGAAGCCACGCCTGACGGTCGCATTTATGAGCCTTTTGGTTTTCCGAGGCGTACCGTTGCAGCTCTCTCCCTATAAATAGAGGTCACTCCGGACGCAAAGCTCACTTTGCATTTGTGAGTTGACGCGAGAGCTCTGTGCGGCGATTTCTGAAGAGAGTGAACGGCAATCCAAGCGATTTTCACAGCAGTTCTCGGCATTCAAGGAGATTTCCGAAGTCTCTATTCGGCAATCAAATCTTCCCACACTACTCAAGGTAAGATACTGTTCGGTACTCCCAAAATACTCTCTCTTTATTTAATTGTACGTCTTTTCATGGCATAGGCTAGCCGATCGTTAGTAGGGTTCTCCTTCGGTGGTCTAGTGAGCCATAGGTAGCGACGTAGGCATCGGTAGGGTAGTTTATGACACGGCCTTAGCTTCCCTTTCCTTTTTTGTATATGTCTGATAGCGAGTCGTCGTTCGGCAGTGAGCCCAATGCGTTCGATGAGGAGTTGTCATCGGGCTGGGACACGTCCAGTGGGGCTGCGAGCCTCGAGGCCGAGGGTGGAGAGGACACCGATGTTGAGATACTTGGTGAGGAGGTGAACTCCGTTCCCACCCACGGCATTGGCAAGGGGCTTATGACGGGGCAACCGCTTCCCTTGGCCGCAGTTTATAAGGACTGTATCCGCGTCGGTACCTTTGAGCATCAGCCTGAGGCCTCCACCTCTGGTCACGGTGAGGGCGTTGCCGGTCCCTCTCGGCTGAGGGTGACGATCATCCACCGGGAGCGGTCTAGGATACCGGTGGGTGTACCCAAGAAGACTCTGTTCAGGGTCGACTACTTGGAGCCCAACAAGATTACCGAACGGGAGCTGGAGAGGATTAGGGTCAAGTACCTCATTCCAGAATCAGTGAAGATAAGGATTCCGGGTCCTACTGAGTCCCTCAGCGACCCAGGGGATGGTGAAGTCACTTTCTTCACCGACGTGCTTCTGCAAGGGGTTAGGTTGCCGTTGCAGCCTTGCCCAGATCGGGTACGCTCCTGGCCAGTATAATCCCAACTTCTGGGTGGCCTTGATGGGGGTGATAGCTGCATTCGGGATTGCCGAGGAAGGGGAGCCTTCCTACGAGCAGTTCTCGTACCTGTACAGCATCACCAAGTCCAAGAGCGTCGATCACGGCGGCTGGGTTCAGGCGAACTGCCTGAAGGCTTCCGAGCGGGGGCACTTCATCAGCTCGGTGCCGACTTCTCAAAAGTAGTGAAGGAATCCGCGGGTGCTACTCTCCGGCGATTGGGAATCGCCATCGGGAACACCCCTCCGATTCCCTGTCCCCACGACATTTCAGATTGCCGGTAGGTTTCCGAATTACCGATTCATAGGCTGACTTCTCTTCCCTTCTTTTTTCTTGTTTTATTTTACTAATTTTTTTCTTCTCTTCGGACAGGTAAACTCAAGCAGCCGAGCCCTAAGCAGAGTGAGATTTGGTAGCTCGACAGAGTAAGGCTGAGAGTGCCAGCTGCCGAGCGAGTTTATCCACGCTTCCTCTTCACCGACAACCTCGTCAGAGCCGGCCTTGTCAACCCTGCCGAGAGTAACCTCCCTACCTCTTTTCTTCTTCTCGTTTTCTTGTATTATTTTTGCCCGTCGACTGACCGAATGCTTGTGATCAGTGACGGACGCCAGGAAGGCTGCCGAGGCCAAGAGGATGAACGAATCCTCTAGGAGGCGCCTAATGATGGGCCTGGAGGGCAAGAAGAAGAAAAGACAGCCCGAGGCGTCTCCCGTTCGGCAGTCGACGGACCCTGAGGACGTGACCCTCGCGGAGCGCCTGCGACAGCTGGGCGCCGAGCCCATTGCCTGGCCTGCTGCCGATGCCTCCGCCCCGAGGCAGTCGGATACTGAAGCCACCGCCTCCAGAGCTGCCGGGAAGCGGCCAGTGATAGTGGATTTGGAAGCCTCACCGGATTCCAAGCGCCCTCGCCGATCGGAGGTCCCGAGGGCCGTCTTTGCGGCGGAGGACGAGGATGGCACTTCCGAAGCCGTCACCATCGCCTGCCCAGCGAAGACGGTTCAGTTCGTCAACCATATGATCGTCAGTTCTCAGATTGAGCTGCCGGAGATTGATGAACTACCGAAGAAGCTTCTTCGGGAGGAGGCTGGACAAGCCTTTCGGCTTCAGGCCTCGGTAAGATTTTCCTTCTTCTTTCGTCCTCTCTTTCTTTTTTGTGCCAAGTGGGGCATGCTTCTGACTCTGTTTTGTGTAGGCGTCCATGGACATGTGGCTCTGCGTCAAGCGGGCCATCGCTGCTGCCGAGCGGGCGAAGAAGGCCTGCGACGACGGTAGGGCTAAGGTTGCCGAGGCGAGCAAGGCACTCCAGAACCACGCCCACCTGCTCAAGGAGAAAGAGGCTGCCGAACGGCAGGCTCTCGTTTCGGGGGCGAAGGTGGAGGAGATGCATGTGGCCTTGGAGGCAGCACAGGCGGCAGCAAGGGATGCCGAGGCGGCTAAAGAGGCGGTGTAGGTGGCCTTGGAGGAGTCCGAGCGGGCCAAGGCAGCAGAGATCGAGGATGCCGTTCGGTCAGCCATCCAGGGGTACCGCTCGTCTGAAGAGTTCACTGTTCTCCTTGATAAGGAAGTGGGCTCGGAGATGGTGGACCTATTGTACCAGTTCAAACGGTACAACCCCAGGAAGAAGCTGAATCTGAACTTCAATGCTGATCCTCCCCCACTACCGGAAAGGCTGACGGAGGATATGATTGAAGAATATGAGGGGGAAGATGCCGCAAAGGGCTCCGGGTCTACCGAGGCTGCCGCCGCCGATGAAGCCTGAGGGCATTTTCATTTCTTTTTTGTAATTGTAAATTTTGTTTTGTTTTTTTAATTTTTTTTTTCATGTTATCCTGAACACATTGGTGCCGAGGGCATCCTTTCATTCGAATGCACATTTTTTTTTATCTACTGTTGTTTGAACAAGTGTTGGTTTTAACTTTCGTGTATTTTGAATGTGTTATAAGTTCCGACAGTATCCGTAGTGTAAAAGTTTCGAATATCATTTATTGCCGTAGGCTAATAAAGATGTCGTAGAACGTTAGTTTAATATCGTTGGTAGCCATGATCTAATAGAGTAATAGAAAGAGTTTCCGAAGTAATAGTGTCAAGGGCTTTCTATTCATTTCTGCCAAACGGCGAGTACATGCAAAGTGATTACAAAATGATCCTGCCGTAGGCTAGGTTACTTGAAATAGTATTTGAGATGTTCCACGTTCCAAGGATGACCGAGGGTCTTACCGTTGGAGTCTCTTAGTCGATAGGTTCCCGATCGAAGGATACCGATGATCTCGTAAGGTCCCTCCCAGGAAGGTCCGAGGGTTTCTTCTGTGGCATCCTTGGTTGCTAGGGATACCTTGCGCATGACCCAGTCTCCGATTTGGAATGAGCAGTGTCTAACCCTAGAGTCGTAATACCGAGAGACACGTTGTTTGTAGGCTTCATTCCGAAGATTGGCATATGCCCGGTGCTCTTCAAGTAGGTCAAGGCTTAGAGAAACGGCTTCTTCGTTTGGCTTCGGTGCGAAGTTTTCCGTTCGGTAGGAAGGTTCGCCAATTTCCACAGGCACCACAGCTTCCGAACCGAAAGCCAGGGAAAAAGGTGTTTCACTAGTGGACGTTCGGTAAGACGTCCGAATGGCCCATAGAGCTTCGGGAAGCTTTTCCGGCCAGGCTCCCTTGGCCTTGTTCAACTGCCGTTTTAGTAGCTTCTTCACTATTTTGTTTATTGCTTCGACCTAACCGTTCGACTGGGGATGGGCTTGTGATGAGAAAAACAAGTTGATTTTCAGGCGGGTGCAGAATTTCCTGAAGAGTTTCGAATCGAATTTTCTACCGTTATCGGTAATGATTGCATATGGGATACCGAATCGGCAACAAATGTGAGTCCAGACGAAATCCTCCATCTTTGCTGCCGTTATGGTTGCTAGAGGTTCGGCTTCCACCCATTTGGTGAAGTAGTCGACGGCAACCACTGCATATTTTACCTGCCCCTTACCTTGCGGCATTGGACCGATCAGGTCTAGTCCCCATTGTGCGAAAGGCCAAGGGCTTACAATCGGTGTCAGAGGTTCGGCAGGGATATGCGGAACGTTACCGAAGCGCTGGCATTTATCACATCTTTTCACAAGTGAATTAGCGTCCTGATGCATGGTCGGCCAAAAGTATCCCTGCCGAAAGGCTTTGTAGGCGAGGAATCGGGACCCGGAATGGTCGCCACACACACCGTTATGGATCTCCCGAAGGACGTAGTCCCCCTGTTCTGCCGTAAGGCATTTGAGATATGGGGTGGTGTAGCCACGCTTGTAAAGCACATTGTTGATGACAGTGTACCTTGCTGATCGGTATCTAAGCTTCCGGGCCTGGGCCTTATCTTCAGGAAGGGTGCCGTTCGTCAGGTACAAGTAGATATGAGACATCCATGTATCCTCATACCGTACGGTACACGTTTCGGAGGCTACCGTACTCGGTTGGGCAAGAATCTCCACCGGTACCTTTCTTCCGACCTTGTCGTTTATCGCCGAAGCCAGGCGCGCCAGTGCATCGGCATGGCTGTTTTCGCCTCTGGGGATCTGTTTGATCTCGTATGCTTGGAAACTTCGGAGTAGCTGATGGGCGGTTGAAAGGTAGGCGTGCATGGAGGCATCCTTGGCGGCGAAGTCTGCCGTTACCTGGTTCACGATGAGCTGGGAGTCGCTGTGAATTCTTATTTGTTTTGCATTCATGCTCTTGGCTAACCGAAGGCCGGCCAAGAGAGCTTCATATTCCGCTTCATTGTTGGAGGTTCGGAAGTCGAATCGGAGGGCGTACTCGATCTTGAGTCCGTCCGGTGTTGTCAGTACCAAGCCTGCTCCGCATCCTTGTTGGTTTGCCGAACCATCGACGTGTAGACCCCATACGGGAGTCGAGGTGTCAAAGCGTTCGGCGTCTAACTCATCCGGCAATCCGATCTCGGTCATCGCCTCGGGCGTTGACATCGCTGTTGATGGGGTAAGCACGGAGATAAAATCAACAATAGCCTGGCCCCTTTCGGCGAGCCTCGGAACGAACTGTATGTCGAATTCTCCGAGTTCGATCGCCCACTTGATCAATCGGCCAGAAATTTCTGGTTTCTGGAGCACTTGCCGGAGCGGTTGGTTGGTCAGGACTTTGATCCCATGCGCCTGAAAGTATGGCCGAAGTCTTCGTGCCGAGACAACAAGGGCTAGTGCAAGCTGCTCTAATGGGGGATACCGAAGTTCAGTACTCTGGAGCGCCTTACTGACATAGAAAATCGGTAACTCTGCCTTTTCCGGTTTTCATATCAATACCGAACTGACGGCAGTGCTAGATACCGAAAGGTATAGGTAGAGAATTTCCCCAGGCAGTGGTTTTGACAACAGGGGGGCTTTGCTCATGTAGTTCTTTAAGTCTTGAAATGCCTTATCACATTCGGCAGTCCATATGATATGCTGTTTGCCCCCTTTCAAGGCTTTAAAGAACGGTACACATTTATCGGTTGCTTTCGATACGAAGCGGGTCAAGGCGACCACGCGTCCGGTAAGGCTTTGAATGTCCTTCGTCGTCTTCGGCCTCTCCATATCGATGATTGCTTTTATTTTTTCGGGATTCGCTTCGATCCCCCTTTGACTGATCATGAATCCGAGGAATTTCCTGGAAGATACACCGAAGGCGCATTTCTTCGGGTTCAGTCTCATCCGGTAGTCTTTCAGTATGCCGAACATGATTGATAAATTTTGCAGATGTTCTTCGGCAGTTCTGCTTTTTACCAACATGTCGTCAACGTAAACCTCCATGATGTTGCCGATGTATCCGGCGAAGATTTTGTTGACAAGCCTTTGATATGTTGCCCCTGCGTTCTTCAGACCGAACGGCATGACATTGTAACAGTACAACCCTTTGTCCGTTATGAATGCGGTGTGTTCGCTATCGGGAGGGTGCATGAATATCTGATTGTAGCCAGAACAGGCGTCCATGAAGCCGAGCAGTTCGTGGCCGGCAGTGGCGTCCACAAGCTGGTCTATCCATGGTAACGGAAAGCTGTACTTCGGGCAGGCCTTGTTGAGATCGGTATAGTCTTGGCACATTCGCCACCCGCCTGTGGCCTTTCTCACCATCACGGAATTTGCCAGCCATACGGGATACGTTGCCTCCCGGATGAAGCCGATGGTTTGAAGTTTGTCGACCTCTGTACGCATGGCCTCGTATCGTTCGGCATCGTACGATCGGCGCTTCTGCCTAACGGGTTTATAAACGGGGGAAATGCTGAGTTTATGGCTGATGACCTCGGGGGCGATGCCGGGCATATCTTCGTAAGACCATGCAAACACTTCCGAATGGTGCCGCAAGAAATTTATGAATTGCGTTCGGAGGTCAGGTGTGAGACTTGTGCCGATCCTAACCTGACGATCGGGCTGTTCATCGCTCAAGGTTACTGTCTCCAGTTCCTCGGCGGGTTGTGTGTGAGGGGTCGGGGACTCATCCCTTGGGTCGTCAACCGGTCCCGTACCGTTCGGCAACCTCTGCACAGACATGGTCTCGTCGGGGAGTTTGAAAGAGGTTGCCTTGAGAGTCGTGGCGTAGCAAGTCCGCGCACTTAACTGGTTTCCTCGGATTGCTCCCGTGCCGTTCGGGGTTGGGAATTTCATCAATAGCATGTGGGGCGAAAGATGCGCCTTAACCCTCGTAAGTGCCGTTAAGCCAACGATGACGTTGTACGCCGTCGGGCAGTCAACGATGAGGAATTGATCGTATGTCGTTGTTTTCCTTGGCGCAGTACCAAAGGTAATTGGCAGTTTTACGCTACCGACTGGTTGGACCAGGTCCCCAGAGAAACTCAACAGAGGTGTTAACTGCCGGTTAACCTGGTTGTCACTTATTCCCATTTCTCTGAAAGTTTCAGAAAAAATCACGCTTACGAAGCTTCCGGTATTGATCAATACTCGTCCTACGTCGTAGTCGGCAATTTCTGCTCGGATGATCATTAGGTCGTCGTGGGGATAGAGGACTCCCTCTTCCTCCTCTTCGCAAAATGTGATCGGTTCCCAATGAACTTTTGGTACTTCCTGGTGCCGATTTACCTCTATACCGAATACCTGAGGAAACTATGCGGCGCACGTACTGCTTCATTGAACGGTTGCTCATTCCCGCAACGGTAGGGCCACCGCTGATAGTGCTTATCATGTTTATCTGCCGAGTTGGGTTCGGCACCGGCGCCGGTGGCTGCCGGGCGATATACTGATCTAGCCTCCCCTCTCTGATCAGCCGTTCGACAATCTTTCTCAGGCTTATACAATCTTCCGTATTATGGCTGTTGTGCTGATGGTATCGGCAGAATTTACCGGTATCCCGGTTGTCTTGCCGATTGGGTCTTCGCAGATTCGGTTTTGGTATTATTTCTTGTTCGTTCATCAGAACGGCCTCATAGGTGGTATTCAATAGGGTAAAGACCTCGTTGCCGTGGTCACGATTAGGTAGGGGTCCTCGGTTGTCGTTGCGACCATACCTCCCTTTTCCCTTCTTCGGCTGGTCTCTTCGATCACGGTTGTCTTTCCTCTTATGGTCTGCCGAATATGAGTCGACCCTCTCGTAGGATGGCGTCTTTGCCGGATAAGCATTTGGTTCGGTATCCTCTCGGCATGCTGAAACACTGGGTTTCGAGTTGAAGTATTCGGCCTTGGCGTGGACTGCCGCCTGCTTCATTAGTTCGTCATACGTGCGCCAGTTGCTGCTGTGTACTAGGTATCGGAAGTGTGAGGACCGAAGGCCACTCTTGAAGGCGCCGTAGGCTGCCCTATCGTCTGTTTCCGGGCACCTCGAGTATTCATGACTGAAGCGTGCCGCGTACTCTCTCAACGGTTCGTCCTCTCTCTGCCGAATCGTGTACAGATCATCGGCAGAGTAAAGACGGTCCGTTTGGATCATGAAGTGATTGAGGAAAATTTGTTTCAGCTCGTCAAAAGAATCTACCGTTTCTGGCTCCAACCGATAGAACCAGTTCAGGGCTGCTTCGGTAAGAGAAGATGGGAATAGTAGGCACTGCCCCTCATTGCTCAGGCCCTTGCATCCAATGACAGACTGAAATGAATGAAGGTGGGTTAAGGGGTCCTCGGTCCCAGTATAGAACGGTATACGCAGTTGCTGTACTTCCCTATCCTGCCGAGAACGCCGGATGCGTCTCTTGAATGGTCCGGGCCGAAGCTTTCCCCATTCCGGTCCTTGGGAGCGAGCTTTGTCGTTCTCCATTTTCTGGACTTCCTGAAAAAGGAGCCGGACAACAGGGTCTCGGCTTGGGATTTCCTCGGAACCATAGTCTTCCGAGCGTCTTCGCGGGCTCACTGAATTATCCCCCGAGTATCGAGGTGTTGCCGAACGGTAGGTGGAAGTTTGCGTCCTGGAAGGGATGTATTCGGAGGCCGACTCCTCTGCGGAGTCCAGCCCTCTGACCCTCCGAATAGGCGACTTGCTTCCTAAGGCGTTCATCCGGGATTCCCTTAATCGAGCGTTAATCCTGATCGGGGACCTCTGTCTCTCTGCCTCCCGATCGTTAAGCCGGTGTCAGCAATCGG
>NC_047653.1:14662378-14686907 GCF_902201215.1 Prunus dulcis | reverse complement strand
GAGCATGTGGGCTTCATCCACTCTTCTTTCTTTACAACATAAACTTTTTTCTGTGGTTATAAAAGTTCTATTTTTTAATATTCTAAACACGAGCAAATAAAATCAAATTATTTTTCTTGTGTGTTGAGCTATAGATACATAGCATCTTCAATCATTTCTTATATACAAAAATTAAATGACACTTTGTCGGAGCCCTAAAAATTTTTCTATGGTTATAAAAGGTTTCATATACACACATGTCCAAATAAAATCAAATGATCTTTCTTGTGTAGAGCTATACATAATAGGGTCTATTTCATTGCCCTGGGCTTTAAAAATCTCAGGGCCAGCCCTGAAGTTTGTTAGTGAGTTGTTAAGTATTGTTACAAGGCAGTTAGGAGAGTCATAGAAGTGAGATATTAGCTAAGGCTATTGTAGCGATGAACGAAATATAGAAAATCTAATTCTTCTCCTAAGATTCTCTCTGTGCTTCATCTTCTTGTTCTTCATTTCTTTGTTCTTCTCTTCATCTTAACACTTCGGTTGATTATGATGGTTAAGCCTTTGGCATGTGTGGTTTTCAGTGTCGTGTCCATTAGCGAATGAGATCTGTTGACTATGGTATAAACAACAGCCTTTCTTCTTCTTCTCAAGTATGGAACCATGCCCTTCTAATTTGAGACCAAACCCTTCTAAAGATTTGCTAGCTTGGATTCTAGGCTTCTGTTACAACTTTGGGATGTGCAGAAATAAATGGATTTTCAAGCAACTCCAACTCCACCCGCTCATCAAAGTCATACATACTGCGAGACATGTTGGTGTGGCTTTTTATAGAGCCATTGGCCAAGGGACTCGCCATGCTAGACAGAAGCATCGCCTCAGTCAATGGAAACCACCTTCCCCCACTTGCTATAAGATCAACTTTTATGGTTTGTTGCTCAAATCCAGTCAGGGACCGTCGAGGTTTATTATTTGTATGGGAACCCTCTCTTTTCATGAGCTCGAAATACTGTAGACACTTGTGTGCTTATTGCTAAGATTGTTTATCCTTTGTTGCCAGCAGACAGAGGAGAAGACTAGAAGTTGAAGGCGATTTCCAGACACTAATATATTGATGCCATAAACGCCAAGTCTGAATTTTTTTGATGCCTTCACACTATCAGAAGAATATTCTAAGATTGGCATGCTCTTTTGAGTATATATTTTCTTTAATCATGTTATTCGAGAAGCTAATTTTATAGCAGATGCAATGGCGGTTCAAGGCCATGGCATAGGAAACACATGTTTGGATGTATTCTCTCCCAGCAGATGTTTTTCATGCTTGTTTGGGATTCTTTTTTCCTTTATAAGATGCCCTAGAGGCTTCTCCTTGTATTTTTCCCATTCTCTTTTGAAAATGTAAACATTACATGAAGACAGATATGTATTGAAATGCCTAGGTAAACGAGTAGATGTTAAGTTATCTTCTTCTTTTTTTCATCAAGCTAGAAATTGCCAAATTAGTATCATCATGATAACAACAATACATGCATGGCATGCTTCTATAAGTTTTGCTCCTTATTATTTTTCCATGAAGCTAGATCTTCCAATCCCTTGTCAACGGTGGGAAACACTGCTCTGGCCTCTCCAGTGTTCACATAAAATCAATCGTAAATCACTTCATTAGATTAGGTGCACAACTCATTAACCAAATGGTCATCACACAAAACAAATGAGTCATATATGAAACTCCATTAATATTAGGAAAAAACTTACACTCCTTAAAACTGAGGAGGAGTTCGTCTTCAAAACAAATAGACTTTTGAAACTTGGCAAATTTCTTTAAATTTTTTTCTTTGGAATTGCCTTAACCTTTTTTTCTTTTGAAGTTTAACAAGTTTCAAAATCTCATTTGTTGTGAGGATGTCCTCCTCAATTTTAAGTAGCCAAGCCATACTAGAAATTTTTGACATAATATGTATTCAACAAGTTAAATCACATTTTAGTACATAACAAGGTGATCCAATTCGTACATGACAGAGAACACAAGAACAAGCTTAAGGCGAACCTATGATCGAGAGTTTATAGATATTACTCAAACCATTACAACTTTATTGCATACTACTACCCTTACGATACACCTGCAACATAAGTACAGAAACTAACAAGTTATCTAATTCTCGGTTTCAGTCTCAGCAGCACCAGGTCCCCCTTTGCCATGGTGGCCATGGCCATGTCGTCCATGCCTGTGGTCATGCCCATGCCCATGGACGTGCCTATGGTCATGTCCATGCCCATGCTCGTGATCATCAAGAAAATTGTCATCATAGTTGACTGCACTCTCCTCTGATAGAACAAACAAAAACTTTATATATATATAGAAAAAGAGAGAGAGAGAGAGAGAGAGAGAGATGATTTTATCACTCTTCTTTTATCCACTTACATTCTTTTTGTTGGAAATTGTATGTTCCCACTCATCTTTTGTCAACTTACACTTCCTTATATGTTAAAGTAAAAAGCATTAAAAAACCAAAAAAGGAGTGGAAAAATCAGCACCCAAGAAAATATGTAGAAAAAAATAGAGTGCTGCTACTTTGGACCATATTTACTGACCATCTCTCTAATAGAGGTGGCCCCACCAGTATATGTGGGGCCCATCTATATTAGAAAGGTGATCAGTAATCTGGTCAGTAAATGTGTTACAAATAGCATTAGTCTCTAAAATATACATCACTTAACCATCATAGATTAAGCCATGCAAGTACAACAACCACTAGCCCTTCCTGCAGAAAGAGTAAATTACATCCAGATATTCTCAGAATTAATATATTTTAGAGCACTAATGCTATATATATCTAGTACAAATTCGAAGCATAATCATTTTCACGACCAGTGCACCTTAATTAAAATGAGCCTAAACTCACAAATCGTTACTGGAAAGAAAGATACAATTACTATTTAATATATATGATTTAGTTAAGAAAGTGAGAAACTCACGAGTTGGAGTAGCTGAGACCTCAGAGGAGATGAGGAGAGCAGCAAAGGCAAGACCAAGAAGAAGAAAAGCCTTTGAGGATGCCATGTTTTGCTTAACAAGCACGATAATGTATATATGAAAGTATGCAAGAGATGATTGCTGAGTGAGTATAATGTGGCTTGGTTCTCCCTATTTATTCTGAGATATCAGTGGGGTTGGAAAGATAAGGAGAGAGAAAAGAAGAATTTGGGATTTTTTTTTCAAATCAGAAGATAAGTATGATTAAAGGATAAAGTGCCAAACCCAACCCCTATTTTTAATCTTTTGGTTTTGGACTTTATCAAGCAATGTTTTTCTTTTTTTCCTGCTTTTGATGGACTACGTATTAAGTAGGCTTCTCTTAAAGGTGGGAACGCGAAAGGTAAGGGCTATTTGATAATCATTTCATTTTTAGTTTTTGGTTTTCATTTTTTGTGCTAGAATGTTAGAGAAAAATGAGAGTGGGAGTGAGGATTGAGATGAGAGAGATGATGAGAATGGAGGATAAGGGAGGGAGGAGGAACAAAAGTGAAAACAATTTCAAATATATTTCAGTTTTTAGTTTTTGTTTTCACTTTTGTTACTCCTTCCTCTTATCCTCTCTTTTCATCTTCTCTCTCAATCTCATCTTCACTCAATTTCATTCTCCTTCTTTTTCTTGTATACTCTAACACAAAAAAAAACTAAAAAACTAAAAAACTAAAAACTAAAATTGAAATGGTTTTCAAACGGGCCCTAAGCTGTCTTTTTCGATCAAGTCAAAAGAAGTTGATTTTTGTCTGATTAGTTGCATGAAATTGGATGAGATATTTTCAAGGTATGTGGAAAATGGGCTGAAACTTAAGTTGCTGATTCAGCATTCAGGTCGCAGTATTGTAGAGTGATCGTGAGAGTCCTTTAACTGTTAATTTTCATTCTTAATTTAGCATGTTTAGATTATCACAAAAACAAAAGGTGTTTAGGGTTTAGGCAGGAAAAAATGCACAGGTAGGACCTATACTGCTTCCTTTTGTGGTCACAATTATTAAAGTTTCTGAATCTCTCTACTATATTATCTAGTACTGTGTATAAAGTTATATTAATACAAGTCAATTTAATATAGATTAATCTACAATAGTTATCAATAAGTGGATCGTATTAGCTGTCTACTTTTAGGTTGGGCAATAAGGGTCGGAGAAGGGCAATCACTCATTCTTAAAATCAGTATTCTTAATACCAAAGAGTCGGGTTGAAAGGAGGGAAAGTTCTCCGTTCCTAGTTCTCATGTAACTAGATCATCTGAAACCATAAGAATCCTTACTTAGAATGGGATTCCAACTCAGCCCTTGGTAGCCTTTGTGGTACGTGGCTTCCTTTATAAGATTACATGAATGTGACCAACGCAGAAGGGTAGAAGATGAAGCCAAAGGACCATGAAGAAAAGCCATTCACACTTTGTTGACAATCCAGCCACAGTAATCTCTCTCTCATGTCCACAAACTTTGATGATTTCTGCTTTTTCAGAAGTACTTTACCAAATAATAGATATGCAAAATCAGGACCAGATACAAGTTACAACCCCAACTACTAAAGTACAAAGAGAATAAATGTTAATTATCTTCAAAGCTCATATAATATTTACTCGAAAATATGGCTATATAGCTACTTACCGCCTGATACGGAATATAAATTTTCAATACCTGATATATTATGAATTCAATACTAGGTGTATCTAATTCATACTTATAAAGACTTTTTTTAAATTAGTAACTTTCATAGAGTTGAAAAATTCTTAAATACTTATAAAAGTCACTAGTATAAATTAACAAGACTTTTGCTGTTAACAATTAGCTCAAATACTTTTATAGAAAAGTCATTCATTTAATAAGCTTTTTAAAAAATCATTAACTTTTTGAATACCACCAAACTTTTAACTACTTTAACTACTTTTTAAAAGTCACAATTGAATATCATTAGACTTTTATAAACTCTTAAAAAATTTAAATTGAATACATTCAAACTTTAAACTCTATAAAAATCATTAAAAATTTGAATTGAATACACTCCTAATTATCGATATTATCGTTAGAGTATCAAAAAATTATCGATTAGTGCTAATTAATGTATTAGGCATCGTAAATTGATATACTTGGCATGGCAGCTATTAAGAATGAAGACTGGCATTCGCACGGTTTCCTATTACTTTTTTTTTATAATTTGCATTGGATGCTTCCTTTTGCATTTTTTATTTCTTTGTTGATGGTTTGCTTTGTAATTGTAGCCGTTGCTTCACCATTTCACGTGGGGTGGCCTTCCATTTTTCTTTTTTGCTTATTTTTGTTTTTATATAACAAAATCTTCACGTGGCTTCATCCATAAATTTGAGCACTGAGCATATGCATAAATTAAATTCTAATATTTTTGGCTACTGCCCATACTGAAAGTCATTGAGTGACGCGTTTCACTCTATTACAATATAAAAATATAAGGCTTATGGCAGCATGCAATAGAAATAGTAAGATAAATAAAATTTTATTATAAATCACTAGGTTGTAGAAAAAGAGGTTTTCTTCATCTCTTGCGAAAGCAGCCCACATAATCAAAATGTTTTTTTCGGTTTAAATGTTAAAATGGTTCTTTTGTTTTAACTCATCGGCCACTTTAGTCGTCGAGTTATCAATTTGACTAAATTAGTTCATGCATTTGTATATCTTATCAATAGTCTCGATCTCTTGGATCACAAGGGTTCATGAAACTGTGGTCACCCACCTTTGGATGTAACATCCAACGGTTCAAAAAAGTTTCTTAAAATGAGTGCAAGAGTGAGTGAACCGTTGAATTTACATCCAACGGTAAGTGACCACAAATCTCTTAGACCCCTACAATCACAAATTGACCACAAATTTCTTAGATGAATTATTTTAAAATTTAACTACAACGATATTTTACTTTACATATATAGATTAAAAATGTTTTCTTAATTCACCAACTAGAAATTGCCAAATTAGTATCGTCAATACATACACGACATGCATGCTTCTATAAGTTTTACTCCTTATTTTTCCATCAAGCTAGATCTTCCAATCCCTTGCCAACGGTGGAAACACTACTCTTGTTCCCAATGTTCGCATAATGATATGAGAGGTGATATTTGCATTTTAATGGACCAACCAATATGTATTTTTGAGTGAGAGTAGGAACTACCGAATGTGCTCCAAAGTACGATCCATCCTATTAGGGGACTAAAATTATAGCAGAGGATCGATATCCTATTAGATTTGGTGCACAATTCATTAACCAAATGTGATCGCACAAAACAAATGAGTCATATATGAACTCGATTAATATTAGGAAAAAGTAAAGTTATTTTAACAAGTGTCAAAATCTCATTTGTTGTGAGGATGTGCTCCCCCTCCATTTTAAGGAGTCAAGCCATACTAAACATTTTTTTACATAATATATGTATTGAGAAAGTTACATCACATTTTATCACATAACAAGAGAACACATTCCAATGCGTACATTACAGAGAACACGAGAACAAGCTTAAGACGAGTCTATGATTGATATTTCATATAGATTACTCAACCAAACAACTTTATTTCGTACTACTACCCTTACAACACAACTGCAACGTAAGTCACAGAAACTAATAGGTTATCTAATTCTCGATTTCAGTCTCAGCAGCACCAGGCCCCCCTTTGCCGTGGTGGCCGTGGCCATACCCTCCATGTCCATGGCCATATCCTCCATGTCCGTGGCTATGCCCTCCATGTCCGTGTCCATAACCTCCATGTCCGTGGCCATACCCTCCATGTCCGTGGCCATCACCGTTGACTATACTCTCCTCTGAGAGAACAAACAAAAATTTTATATATAAAGCAAAAACATATACATAACTTATAACAATCATAGATCGGTTTGTATTTAATAAGGTGCAAATTAAGTCACGCAAGTGCAACAACCACTAACCCTACATGCAGAAAAAGAGTTCGAAGCATAATCATTTTCACGACCAGTGCACCTTAATTAAAATGTGCCTAAATTCACAAATCGTTACTGGAAAGAAACAATTACTAATTTAATATATATGATTTAGTTAAGAAAGTGAGAAACTCACGAGTTGGAGTAGCTGAGACCTCAGAGGAGATGAGGAGAACAGCAAAGACAAGACCAAGAAGAAGAAAAGCCTTTGAGGATGCCATGTTTTGCTTAACAACAAGCACGATAATATGTATATGAAAGTATGCAAGAGATGATTGATGAGTGAGTATAATGTGGCTTGGTTGTCCCTATTTATAGACCTTTATGCGATATCAGTGGGGTTGGAAAGATAAGGAGAGAGAAGAGAAGAATTTGTGACTCTTGTGGTGATTAAAGGCTAAATAGCGCCAAATTCAACCCCTACTTTGATGGTAGGGATTGATGGGACTACGTATTAAGTAAGCTTTTATTAGAGGCGGGACAGCAAAAGCTAGCTAAGTTGTCTTGTGTGATCAAGTCAAAAGAAGTTGTTTTTATGTGATTAATTGGGTGGGATACTTTCAAGGTATGTGGCAAATGGGCTGAAACTTAAGCTGCTGATTCATCATTCAGGTCACAATCTTGTAGAGTGATCACGAGAGTTCTTTAATTGTCAGTTTTCATTCCTAATTTAGCATTTTTAGATTTTCACAAAAGGTGTGGTGTGTATATATATACTGTTAGAAGGAGACTGATATGGCTTTAGTTGAGGAATTTCTCAAATAAACTTATTTAAAGGACACTCTTATAAGACTCACCGTGCATTTCAATAATCCGATACCATCTAGTTTTTAGATATTTCTTCAAAGATCATCTTTGCGACAATCACTTGGATCCGAAACTATTTGATCATTCAATTAGATAGTTGTTATTATAGTCTTTTCTTGAAATACCGTGTTTGTCTATTTTGTTGATTTCATCCTACCACAATAATCATCTAAAAACAACGGTAGTTTTTATATATAAATTGGTTCAAACAAATTCTTATGAAAAGTAGATGGAATTACAAAAGAAAAAATGAGATTAAACATAAACACAAATGTATGGTAGGTTTTCTTTATGAGTCATAGAATCCGTATATCATGTATAAATATGTTCAAGATTAAAGATTTATTTTGTATTGGATATACCTAATTATATAGTAAAAGGATATTTGCACTAATTGTATTAGTCAAGCAAAAATGCACAGGTAGTAGGACCTATATACTGCTTCCTTCTGGTCCACAGTTATTAAAGTTCTGGTAACCTTTGTGGTAAGTTGCTTCTTGTACAAGATTACATGAATGTGACCAACGCAGAAGGGTAGAAGATGTAGCTAAAGCACACCATGAAGAAAAGTCGTTCACACTGTCATTGTTGACAATCCAGCCACAGTATCTATCGCTCATGTCGACAAACTTTGACGATTTGTGCTTTTTCAAAGTATTTTACCTAATAATAGATATGCAAATCGGGACCAGATAATCTATTTCCATGCACGCACTGCCTTTCTAAGGCTGTATTGCTTCTACTTTTTAAAGTCTGTATGCATATATATAGATATCTTAAGTCATTGGGTCATAAAAGATGGACAACTAGTGCCCCCATTCACTGCTTAATCTGACTCAAAACAAATGCATGGTCATCTGTGGACTTACCGACTGCACGTCATTTTCATAATAATTAATTCTTCTGCTTTCGTTTTTTAGCAAAATTATTCTGAAAATATATGACCCCCTCCCTCTCTCACGTCATTTTCATAATAATAAATTCTTCAACTGCATTTTAAAGACTAGGCAAGCCTAAGAGCAATCCACGGATAAAAACGTAGTCGCAACGGGGATAATATTATTTTGTTACATTCGATTAATAATATCATTCCACATCAAAATATTATCACGAATGTTATGGTATTATTAGTCGGGGATAGCACTATAAAAGTACATAGTCTTTCTCGCCTCCCATGCCTCTGCCGTGGCTTCAACTCGAAGTGAGTCATCATTTACTTTCTTGAAATGAACAAAAGACTTTTTCTCAAAATTCCTAAGTTCAAAACACTTTGGTCTTATGTGTCCTAATATGCCACAATGATGGCAAGTAGGAATGAACCTTTTTGGTTTTGGGAAATCAAATTTTGCAAGTGAAGAATGTTTATCCCTTTTACAAAGAACAGATTTTGCAAGCTCACATGTTTTAAGAGATGAAACATGGTTCTTAAAGCCATTTGCATTGGTTGCTCTAGACACATTCCTTAGAGCATTACACCTAGGTTGAATGTGACCTTTCACACCACAATGGTGACAAGTAGGAATGAATCTTTGAGTCCTAGTTGGCTCTAAAACATCAAATTTTTTATTTGACTCCTTGACAAATGTGGTCAAAGGAGAGGAACACATAAACTAGAACAACCATAACCAAAACCAATTTTGTCTCCATGAACCTTACCCATATTCAACATTCATACAATGACTATTCAACCACCAAGAACACAAATCCATAAAAATTACAGAGATGCAATCACAAATTGTTCACTCAAAAAGGATATTTAACTTTACATATATAGATTAAAAATGTTTTTTTAATTCACCCATTAGAAAATTAATTGCCAAATTAGTATCGCCATGATAACAACAATACATACACGGCATGCATGCTTCTATAAGTTTTACTCCTTATTTTCCCGTCGAGCTAGATCTTCCAATCCCTTGTCAACGGTGGAAACACTACTCTTGTTCCCAATGTTCGCATAATGATATGAGAGGTGATATTTGCATTTTAATGGACCAACCAATATGTATTTGTGAGTGCGAGTAGGAACTACCAATACCACATTGCTCCAAAGTAGGATACATCCTATTAGGGGACTAAAATCATAGCAGATGATCCGTATCTTATTAAATTTTGTACACAATTCATTAACTAAATGGTGATCACACAAAACAAATGAGTCATATATGAACTCCATTAATATTAGGAAAAAGTTTGGCTCCATAAAACTGAGGAGCAGTTCCTCCTCAAAACAAATAGAGTTTTGACACTTGGCAAATTCCTTTAATTTTTTTTTTTCTTTTGAGTTCTTTTAATCTCTTTTTTTTTTTTTTTAAATTTAATTTTTGTGAAGTTTAACTAGTGCCAAAATCTGTTTGTTGTGAGGATGTGCTCCCCCTCAATTTTAAGGAGTCAAGCCGTACTAAATATTTTTGACATAATATGTATTGAGCAAGTTAAATCACATTTTATCACATAACAAGAGAACACATTCCAATGCGTACATTACAGAGAACACGAGAACAAGCTTAAGACGAGTCTATGATTGAGAGTTCATATAGGTTACTCAACCAAACAACTTTATTTTGTACTACTACCCTTACAACACACATGCAACGTAAGTCACAGAAACTAACAGGTTATCTAATTCTTGGTTTCAGTCTCAGCAGCACAAGGCCCCCCCTTTGCCGTGGTGGCCATGTCCATACCCTCCATGTCCGTGGCCATACCCTCCACGTCCGTCACCATGGTCATCTAGAAAATCATCACCGGGCGAAGCTAGAAATTTAAGATTGAGGGGGCCAAGATAGAAAACACAAGTATATCAAATACATATAAGTGTTCAAAACACATGTTAGAGCTAAAAATTTTAAAATTAGTCATGCCTAATTATTTTTGAAGGGGCCATCAATTTAAATTACAAGTTGTCTATTAGTAAGTTGTATATATTACATTATATAATATAGGAGAGAAGTCAAAAAAATAGAGGGACCAGGGCCACTCCTAGCCTAGAAGTGGCTCTACCACCACTATACTCTCCTCCGAGAGAACAAACAAAAACTTTATATATAAAGCAAAAACAATATACATAACTTATAACAATCATAGCTAGGTTTGTATTTAATAAGGTGCAAATTAAGCCATGTAGGTGCAACCACTAGCCCTTCATGCAGAAAAAGAGTTCGAAGCATAATCATTTTCACGACCAGTGCACCTTATAATTAAAATGTGCCTAAATTCACAAATCGTTACTGGACAGAAAGATACAATTACTAATTTAATATATATGATTTAGTTAAGAAAGTGAGAAGCTCACGAGTTGGAGTAGTTGAGACCTCAGAAGAGATGAGGAGAATGCTAAAATATGAATATGGTTTGAATGTATTAGGTTAACTTTATTCTTCTCCATAATGAGGTATATATAAGAGTTTACAGGGTGCTATACAAGGAATTAGATACAATAAAGAATTAGGCAAGTATCTTCTAATTACACAATGATTTATCAACTATATTAAAAGTAGGAAAGTAAATCCCTTAATTAATCAAGGAAGTAAACCTCATTGATTAATTAGGAGACTCACGTTAACACTCCTCCTCAAGTTGGTGCATATATGTCACCAATGCCCAACTTGGTACGTGAGTCATAAAATACTCTTCCACAAACAGCTTTGGTTAAGATATCTGACTAACCTTCTGATTTTACCAATGGTAGGCGGATGATCTTCTTCTCAAGTTTTTCTTTGATAAAATGTCTATCCACCTCAACATGTTTAGTTCGATCATGTTGAACTGGATTATGGACAATATCGATGGCTGACTTGTTATCACAATGTAACTCCATTGGCTTTTTTGGCTTGAACCCCAATTCTGTCAATAGTCTTCTGATCGATAGTAATTCACAAACTCCGTGAGCCATTCCTCGATACTCTGCTTCAGCACTAGATCAAGAAACCACATTCTGTTTTTTACTCAGCCAAGTGACTAGGTTACCTCCCACAAAAGTGAAGTAACTGAAGTAAAGGCCGCAAAATAGACATACAACGACGAAAACTAAAATAATACGCCGTTAAATATCATTTTCACGACAACAAAAAATATGACGTCTTTAAGGACATTAGAAGACGACGTTATTTATTCCTACTACGACGCCTAGATAAAAACAGCCGTCGTATAATACATTTTCCACTTCGATTTTTCTATAAAAGATTACGTGGAAATAGTTGTCGGTGTCATTATTTACGACGTATGTATTTATATAATAGACGTTGAAAAACCAAACAACGTCGGTTACTAATATATGAGAGTCGTATTACAAAATTTGTACGTCCTATTTTCAGAAACAAACAACGACGATAAATATTAGGCGTTGTTAAATAAAACAACGTCGAAAAAAAATAAAAACAGACGTGTTTAGTCTGCATAAGTTTTAAAAAATAGTCGAGGATGAGAATAGACGACCAACACAAACAAATCACCGTCGTTAAAAAGAAAAAATATGACAAATATTAGAAGAACAAGGCCGCAAGATAGACATACAACGACGATAACTAAAACACTACGCCGTTAAATATAATTTTCACGACAAGAAAAAATATGACATCTTTAAATACATGAGAAGACGACGTTATTGAAAACTACTACGTCGTTTATTTCCAAACGACCGTCGTGAAATAAGTTTTCCACTTCGATTTTTCTAAAAATGATGACATGGATATAGGTGTCAGTGTCATTATTTACGACGTATGTATTTATGTAGTTGACGTTGAAATGCGAAACAACGTCGTGGTATTTATATAGTCGACGTTGTATTTATATGTATTCATTACTCACGACGTACTTATTAATGTAGACGACGTTGAACTTCTAAACAACGTCATTATTCACGACGCGTTTATTAAACCACGTCGGTTCCAAATTAATGTTCAGATAATTTATCTCATTTTTAGGCGTCGGTATTATGTTATTGGAGTCGTGTTATTTTGGATTACATGGCGGTTCTTAATCCGTCCCCGACGTGATATCCTGGATAATTGCTTCACAATAGCGTCGTGGTTCTTCATTGTTACGTTGCTTTAAGGCGTCGGTAAATATGCTGAATAAATGGTTAACCATAACGTCGTGTTTTATTTGAACAGACGTTGTTTTTTATGCAGAATATAATGATGTAATCTGGATCCAGTATTTTTTGCACTGATTGTTTTGTGGCCAAAACCTGTATAATGAAAGTGAAGAAATCAAATTACAATATATTATAAAATGAATGTCATACACTGCCAATTACATAAGCATCATTCAATCCATATATCTTCACACCCATCGCGAATATTTTGACCACCTAACTCACCCACCAGTTCATCAAATGTGTCAACATTTGGCATCCCTCTAGTAAATGGCTCACAGTCAATTATCACATCACCTAAGACTTCATCACCAATAACATCATTATATTCTCTATTAGGCATTGATAAAACTACCGACCAAACACGATGCATCGGGTCGTCAACAAAAAATATTTGTTTGACTTGAGAAGCCAAAACAAATTGGTCATTCCTATGTCCAATTTTACTCAAATCTACAAGGGTAAATCCAAGTTAGTCGACTACAAGACCAGAACTATCTATCCAATCACACCTAAAGACTGGGATTGTAAACTTTTGGTAGTCAAGGTCCCAAATTTCTTGAATGACACCATAGAAACCCATATTTGAGAGAATTGGGTTTTTATCCTTGGCACTAACAACTTGCATGGTTTGTGCAAGTAAATAAACTCCACTATTTTGAGTTGTCCGCACATCATCTTGTGCCTTGATATTGAATTTAATACCTTTAATAAGATAGCTCCTATATAATGGCACTGCCATGTTTGGACCAGCTACTAGCCACCTTAAATTTTCTGATACGCCATGATTGTCTTCCTCAAGTTCACTTTGAACCTGCAAATTAATCAAATCTTAATTCAATCTAACATAGAAATAAGAAGAAAATTAAAAAAGAAATATGTTATTCAACAACATATACCTTGAAGCGTAGCCATTGAATGAAAGTGCTATTGTGCTTATCCTGCTGCCACTTTGTTCTCTTTCTAAATTTTGGATAAGCAGTCTTGATGTGGATCATATGTTGCCTACATGACACGAAAAATTCAAGCATTACGGTCCCAAATATATAAGATAAACATAAGAAATAATTTAAAATGGAAACTTAAAGAATAAACCTCATACCTACTCGATATAAGGTAGGACTTCCTCCGTATTCTCCAAGACATATAGATGTGCTTGATTCAACAGGTCCTGATCAACTACGCTCATTGTGCAACCTGATAATGGCTTTGAAACTCCCATCTTTTGGCTTGAAGGCACTCCAACTGTACTAACATCAGATAAATGCTGAGTAAAAAACTCTACCGCTTCTTCAGCTATATACCGCTCAGCAATGCAACCTTCGGGACGAGTACGATTCTGAACATACCCCTTCAGCACTTTCATATATCTTTCAAGCGGATACATCCACCTAAAATATACTGGCCCACATAGACGAACTTCTCTGACAAGATGTACTACTAGATGAACCATGATATCAAAGAATGAAGGGGGAAAGTACATCTCAAGCAAACACAGAGTAACTACTACATCTTCTTCCAACTTATCTAGCTTGGAAACATCAACAGTCTTTGCACATATAGCATTGAAGAAGAAGCACAAACGAGTTATTGCATACCTTGCAGGCTTCTCCAAAACAGAACGAATTGCCACGGGGAGCAATTGTTGCATTAAGGTATGACAATCATGTGATTTAAGGCCAAGAAGTCTTGAATCTTGTAAAGATACAAGATTTTTAATATTTGAAGAATAACCTTCAGGGACCTTCATACCATAGAAAGAATTACAAACCTCTCTCTTCTCTGCTCTTGACAAATTCCAAGGCCCAGGAGGCAAACGAGTACGTCTTTCTCCATACTTGGGTTGCAAATCAATTTTGACCCCCATGTTCAATAAATCTAATCGAGCAGCAATCCCATCTTTATTTTTTCCAGGGATCTCCAGCAATGTACCAATGATACTATCGCAAACATTCTTCTCAATGTGCATAACATCTAGGGCATGCCTCACGGGAAGGTATTTCCAATACTCGAGATCAAAGAATATTGATTTCTTCTTCCAACAAACTCTGTCACCATTTTCAACCATATGCAGCACTTCTTCTCGGTTAATGGCTCGGGAGGTATGCCATATTCAGGTTTCCCATTAAAAGCTGCACGTTGCCTCCTATATGGATGATTGATTGGTAACCATTTTCTATGCCCAATGTAACAAATTTTGTGGCCATTTTTCAACTTGTGACTAGGTGTATCATCGCCGCATATTGGACAAGCTTTATATCCTTTAACAACACAACCAGATAAGTTTCCATAGGCGGAGAAATCATTAATTGTCCACATTAATGCAGCTCTGAGTGTAAAGTATTCTCCATTATGTGCATCATACACTCCTCTAATCCCAACCCACAAAGATTTTAAATCATCAATCAAAGGCTCCAAGTAGCGTCTATATCATTTCCGGGTTGTTTAGGACGGGAAATCAATAAGGTTAACATCATGAACTTTCGTTTCATGCACAACCATGGAGGGAGATTATATGTAACTAAGATAACAGGCCAACAACTATATCTGCTACTTAGAGAACTGTGGGGATTGAATCCATCAGATGAAAGAGCCAATCTCAAGTTTCTCGGCTCATTACCAAACTCAGGCCATTTATCATCAAGAAGTTTCCAAGGCGGGGAATCCGCCGGATGAGACAGCTGACCGTCAATTGATTTTCTAGCAGCATGCCAAGTCAAACTCTTAGCTGTCTCATGTGATTGAAACATCCTTTTAAACCTTGGAATTGGAGGAAAATACCACACCACCTTCTCTTTCAAGATTGAATCTTTGCCTTCCTTCCACCTTGAGATACCACAAGTAGGACAATTAGTTGAATCCTCATACTCCTTCCTATACAAGATGCAATCATTGGGGCATGCGTGCATTTTCTCATAACTCAGCCCCAATGCACACAAAGTCTTTTTAGCCTCATACATAGAGGTTGGTATTGTATTTCCTTCCGGAAGCAAATCGCCTTGAAGTATCAATAATTCTGTAAAACAGACATCACTCATCCCATGTTTTGCCTTCAAATTATACAACTTCACTAATGCCGATAACTTCGTGTACTTTCTACAACCAGGGTACACTGGTTGATCTCCATCCCCAATCACATTGGCAAACTCATACGGATCGGAACCAAAATCACCAAAATCACCAAAATCACCAAAATCATTATCATCCATATCAATTTCTTCAGACACAAAACTGTACCTACTATGGCCATCATCTTCTTCAACATTTCTACTAGCATTAGTAGTTGCTTCCCAAGGTTCTCCGTGAAATGTCCAATTCTTATAGCTTTGGTCAATTCCATTAAAGTATACGTGATTCCTTATAATTCCAACCCCAAACAACTTCAAATTAACACATTTAACACATGGACAACGGATATGTGTTGTAGTTAAAAGATTTTCTACAGCAAAGTTCAAAAATGCTTCCACCCCAAATTCATATGCCTTCGATCTTCTATCCGAGTGCATCCATGACTTATCCATCTCCGACACTATAACCTATTATCTATAATAAAGTGAAAATACGGGCAATGACCATCACTATAGCAGATTATACAAAGATTTAATAGCAAGTAATACAAAACAGAGACGACGGGATTTAAACAAAAACAGACGTATTTGGCATATATAGACGACGGATTTTCAACATACGTCGTCTATTATAAGTAATACAAACGACGGTTTATGAAACAACCGTTGTGTATAAGTAATACAACGACGGTAGTTTAAAAAACCGTCGTGTAATCGTCGTCGTATGCCTTAAAATTCGTCGTGCTCTCAGTTTATTTTCAAGAACACAAAACCTATTAAGAACACAACATATATATGAAACCAAGCAAGAAACCAACATATACATGAAACCAAGCATGAAAACAATAAATCCATTCCCAATTTAACATAACATAGGGTGATTAAAAGATCCGACAAAATTAAATCAATTCCCAATTCAACATAACAGATAATGTAATCCATGAACCCATTAAACAGAAAATTCATGAACCCATACCTATAAGCACATTATTAACTGATCGCAAACATGCATAGAATTGGGAAAGATTTTGGAGAAATAAGTGGCACCATTACATAGAGCTCGTCGATACGAGTTCGTAGACATGCGGCACGCCCAAATTTTGCTACAGTAACTGAGCAGTTTTAAATTTTATTTTTTCTTCTTCTTCCTCCCTCTCCCTTCGCAAGAAACAGCCCTCCTGTTACTATTCACTACCGAGGTTTTTGGGCCACCACCGTCGCATCCGGCCACCGTTTGGGGTGGCACTGGTCCCAAAAGAATCGGGCCACCTCCCTCTTTCCATCCCGACCAATCTCAGCCGCTGGAACCACCTGTGATCGCCGAAAAATGCAAAAATCCAACCAGTTTTAACCCAAAATTCATGGAGCTCGTTTGGAATCCTCCGGCCACCATTTTCGTCGATTCAGGTATGCTTTCTCAACCTCTCGAGCTGTTCTTGCTGCATGTTGTGTTAGATTTGGGAGATTTCTACGTTTTGAAGGTCGATTAAGCGATGGAAGTTTGGCCGATTTTCGGCCTCCGATTCTGGCCACTTCCTGTCACTTTTTGGGGTAGGTCCAAGAACAAAAGTTGCTCCACTACATTTGATTTACCCAACTTGGAACTCTTGACTGGCGGTTTGGAGTTTTTTCAGCTGCCAGAAATTTCTTTGGACACCCAAGCTCTGCCGACTCGTGGGGTGGCGCGTGGGCCATGTGGTGGCATGTCTTAGAGTTCTACAATAAACCTCTTGTCGTCTTGAGCATGACAGTATGCTCGGATTTGAATTCAAATACCGTTTGAGTCTCGAACGGATATCGCCTATTGCGATTTATCCGAGTTATATAGGTTTGGACCGTTGGATGGTCTTGAATTTATTAAATGTTAATCTAGTCATTTCTAGGATCGTGTAGGAATTCACGGATCGTGAATTGGAGCCCCGGATGTTCCGATTTAATAACTTAAAGTTTATGTTTTATAATAACCGTCGGATCGTGCGATCGTGAGCGATCTGACCGTTTGATCCAGACTAAACTTGCAGGACGAGGTCGTGGGCCCCGTGGGCCCGTTTGACCAAGTTTGGGGTAGTTTGACCCTTGGTTGACCATGAGTCTTCCGGGGGAGTCTCACCTTCCTAGGAGGATTTAAATGACCGTAGAGACAGGCCACATACATGGAGCTGGTAGATCCGGCGTATGGGGAGATATTGTAATAATATGTTAAGGTCGCACGTGGCGTAGGTTATCTGGCGTGTTGACAGACCCCATACGTGGCGTTGGTAGATCCGGCGTATGAGGAGATTATGTGATATGATTGTGAAGTCCCCCATGGCGTAGGTTATTCGGCATGCGGACAGGCCCCATACGTGGTGTTGGTAGATCCGGCGTATGGGGAGATATTGTAATAATACGTTGAGGTCGCACGTGGCGTAGGCTATCCGGCGTGTTCACAGACCCCATACGTGGTGTTGGTAAATCCGGCGTATGAGGAGATTGTGTGATATGATTGTGAGGTCCCACGTGGCGTAGGTTATCCGGCGTCCGGACAGGCTCCATACGTGGCGTTGGTAGATCTGGCGTATGGGGAGATATTGTAATAATACGTTGAGGTGGCACGTGGCGTAGGTTATCCGGCGTGTTGACAGACCCCATACGTGGCGTTGGTAGTTCCGGCGTATGGGGAGATTATGTGATTAACAGAGAGATGAATAAAGGTATTATCTGTGTTTGGAAATTAGGATTTAGTAGAAAGAACTACGTCTGGCTTGATCACTCAGTGAGGGTACGTAGGCAGCCTAAAGTTATTAGGTGCAGCTCCAGACATAGATGTGATTGTGTTAGGAGGTTAAAACCTCGTATGTTGGAATTGGAAAGGTAGATGATGTAAGTTGTGTTTGGTATTCATAATTCATATTTGAGTTTATTAATTGCCTTGCGGAAGGCAATATTTGGCTTAAGGGCTTTGTGGTTTGGTTTTGCTTCGGTTTTTGTGAGGGCCGAAGGCCGAGTTTGTGAATTGCATGAAATTATCTTGTGCGTGCTGCCTATTGGGATATTAAATGTGTTTTTGTGCAGGTTGAAATTTGGGGAATGTTCAATTTACTAGGGAGACTGCCGAAATTTCGGTAGCAAGTCTCGTGCTCTTATTCCTTTTTGGGAAAGGAAGCTTTAGTTTTAGTGATTGGGTCCGACATCGGGGTGATGTTGAAATTTCCACAAGATTCGTCTCGGATTTCAAAACATTCGAGGCAGGTCCTGTCAAAACATAACCGTGGGAACCTGTTGTGGCAATTGTGGAGGATGGCGAAGTGGAGGCAGTGGTTTGGGAAGATGTGATGATATTCATGGCAGCGGAAGGATTTAAGAAAAGAGGAAAAAGATGTGTTTAGGGTTTTCTGATAAGAGAAAAAAATTTGTGTTTAGGGTTTTGTGATAAGAGGATATGAGGATTCGGGTATGAAGATCTGAATCTGAAGCTGTAAATATGAGGAATTTGATTTAGGGTTTGGGTGTGACGAAATTTGATATGAGGATTTAGGGTTTGTGTTTGAAGAAATTTGATATGAGGATTTAGGGTTTGTGTTTGAAGAAAAAATTGATATGAGAATTTAGAGACAACTGAGGATCGATTGCTTTGATACCATTCTAAAATATGAATATGGTTTGAATGTATTAGGTTAACTTTATTCTTCTCCATAAGGAGGTATATATAAGAGTTTACAGGGTGCTATACAAGGAATTAGATACAATAAAGAATTAAGAAAGTATCTCCTAATTATACAATGATTTATCAACTATATAAAAAATAGGAAAGTAAATCCCTTAATTAATCAAGGAAGTAAATCTCCTTGATTAATTAGGAGACCCACGTCCACAGAGAACAACAAAGACAAGACCAAGAAGAAGACAAGCCTTACAGGCACGATAATGTATATATGAAAGTATGCAAGAGATGATTGTTGAATGAGTATAATGTGGCTTGGTTCTCCCTATTTATAGACCTTTCTGAGATATCAGTGGGGTTGGAAAGATAAGGAGAGAGAAGAGAAGAATTTGTGACTCTTGTGGTGATTAAAGGCTAAAGAACGCCAAATTCAACCCCTACTTTGATGGTATGTGGCAAATTAGGCTAAATCATTGAATGTGGGAACACAACTTATTAAGATAGGGTCATAGACCAAGTGGCATCATCCAAACACGACCACACATAGACACAGTACCAATGTTGAAACAGAAGGTGTAAATGAGACAAGGAGAAGACAAGTGAACCTTTGTGTTTTGTGTCATAACCAATGGTCTTGGTTCTTAGAGAGTGAAAATTAATTTCACCAAAAGTCACAAGATCCCTATTAAGCAGACGACTAGTCAACCACAATCAGCATGAGCATATGTTGACTAGTGAACTCAAGCAATATCATAACAAGCAGCAATTTTAGTATCGACCCTGAAGAAGACATGATTTTGATTTTAAAAACACAAACATGAACTAGCAAATATATCAAGTGATCAACGATGTATTAGCTACTATAGCCTAGTCCAAGTCTTCAAGCATAGTAAGTAAGAGAGAGAGAAGATAACCACATGTGCAAACAAAACAATTGCAACTAACTCTGATAGATAGAATATGAATTAGATTTCATGCTCAGAGATAAGGCAAGATGGACAGAGGAGGTTCAGAGCCAAAAGAAAAACACAAGAGATGAAGAAATATCACTCTTGGAGAGACAAGTATATAATGAACCTTCAAGACAAACTCAAAGCATAGACTCAACCTATTTGATTTTCATCACTCAATCTGGCCATTTATTATGTTTGTTATTTGCACATCCCAGACTTAAGTGCATGAGTGGCCCAATTTTGCGTCTCTTGCTCTAGATTCTTCAATCATATCACCTTATACCTTCCTAGAGTCGTGACTACATTGGTCACACTTCCCTTTTTCTTTTTTCTTTTTTTTTCTTTTTTTTTTTTCTTAAAATTTATAAACAAATTGCCTAAGAGAGTGAGATAAGATAGGAGATTATAACAATGATTGTCCACAATGGATCACAACACTTGTCTCACCAAGAGGACATAAAAACACCAAAAAAATTTCATCTAATGGCTCCAAACTAGAAGGGGGGAATTATGCACAAATCAGGCAAAAGCATAAAATGATTCAAACTTCACACCATCAGAGATCAGAAGAAACATATGTTTTTGACATTTGCACACCAAGTAAACAAAAATTTATATTTGACTAGTCAACTAAAACGAAGATGACTAGTCAACAGTTCTGCAATGTGCTGAAGATAAGGAACATACAAGCTAATCAATCAATTGAGCAAAGGCCAATGGACTACCTAAGTGTGACATGTTTCTGAAAGTCCAAGGCCTTGGTGAGTATATCTGCTAGCTGTTTCTTAGAGGGAACAAATTCCAAAGATAGAATTTTGTCTTCCACAAGATCTCTAATAAAATGGTGCCTAATGTATACATGCTTAGTCCTAGAGTGTTGAACAGGATTTTTAGAAATATCTATACCACTCATGTTGTCACAATAGATTAGAAAGCATGATTGAGCAAAACCATAGTCTTCCAACATTTGTCTCATCCAAAGGAGTTGAGTGCAGCAACTCCCAGCTGTAACATACTCTGCTTCAGCAATGGATAAAGAGATAGATTTCTGTTTTTTGCTATGCCAAGCAACAAGGTTGTTGCTTACATAAAAGACCCTCCCGGAAGTGCTTTTCCTACCGTCACTATAGCCTGCCCAATCAGCATCACTATACCCAACAAGATTGACACAAGTGTCATAAGTATACAACAACCCAAACTCAAAAGTTCTACTCACATATTTTATGATTCTTTTGACAACAAACAAATGAGACTCTCTGGGATCACTTTGGAACCTAGCACAAAACTCCTACATTATAGGAAATGTCAGGTCTACTTGCAGTCAAGTAGAGAAGGCTTCCTATCTTGCTTCTATAGAGAGTTTTCAATAGGGACAGATGAGCTGAGATTCTGAGGTTGATTATGACAAGTTGACAGGTCAACTGGAACAGAATTGTCAAGAGTTGACTGGTCAACCAATTTGCTAAAGGTTGACAGGTCAACCACTATATCCAGACCTGGAGATTCTCCCTCAAGAATAGAAGATAAAAGACCATCCTCATCTAATGCCATCTCAGTAGAGGCAGCAAAGTCATCAATATTGACATGATGGTTCTGGTCCTATAATTATATACTCTATAGGCTCGGCTTGAAGTGGAATACCCAAGAAAAATTCCTTTGTCACTTTTAGAGTCAAACTTAGCAAGGTGTTCCCAATCTCTTAAGATAAAACATGTGCTACCAAAGACTCTAAAATAAGACACATTGGGTTTCTTACCTTTCCAAAGCACATAGGGAGTTTGTTTGGCACCATACCTCAAAAACTCCCTGTTTGAGATGTAAACCAAAAAAATGTTTAGCAAAATTTTTGCTATTGAGCATCACCCTAGCCATCTCAACAAGAACTCTATTTTTTTTTTCTCTCCACAACACCATTTTGCTGAGGTGTAATAGGTGCAAAGAACTCATGCTTAATTCTCATCACCTCACAAAATTTCAGAAGCTGAGAATTCTCAAACTCATAACCATGATTTGTTCTAATTCTAACAAGAGGCAGATGACTAGTCATCTTAACTTTTTGTAAAAGATGGTAGACAGATTTAAACCTTTGAAAGGTTTTTGATTTTTCAAGCAAGAGTGAGACCTAAATAAACCCAAAGAAGTCATCTACAATGGATAGGATGTATTCCTTGCCACCAAGGGAAAATGTTTGGACAAGACCAACAAGATAAATGTGAACAAGTTCAAAAGAACATGAAATTTTGTTGATCACCCAAGATTCAAAGCACTGTGAGAGAGATGATTGAAAGATATGCATGCAATGACCAAATTTAAAAATAATAAAACAAAAGTACAAGGTGCAAATGCATGACAATGTATCTAGACTCCATGAAGCACACACAAATAAGAGAATGGTCTAGATACATAAAATAAAGAAACTAGTCACCAACATGAGGAAGAACATGGTCTTCCTTCTTGATCCAAACTTGCTTCACTTTTAAGACTTTATGAGGCAAAGAGATCACCTTAGGAATTTTGACAACTTTATAAAGAAGATCATTCACTTGAGTTTGAAGTGAGTCATCATTTACTTTCTTGAAATGAACAAAAGGCTTTTGCTCAAAATTCCTAAAATCAAAACACTTTGGTCTAATGTGTCCTAATGTGCCACAATGATGGCATATAGGAATGAACCTTTTTGGTTGTAGGAAACCAAATTTTGCAAGTGAAGAATGTTTATCTCTTGTACAAACCACAGACTTTACAGTCGCATACCCCTTAAAAGATGACACATGAGTCTTAAACTCACTTTCTTTGGAAACTTGAGACTCAATCCTAAGGATATGACACCTAGGTCGAATGTGTCCTTTCACACCACAATGGTGGCAGGGAGGCACAAATTTGGATTGTGGAAGAGACAGCTTTCCCTTAGAAACAATATTCATGGAATCAAAACCCAAGTTGAGACCATGAACAAATTTTCGAGCTTCTTGAGTTGACACATCTTTGACAAAGATTGTCTCAAATGATGAAGGTGTAGAAGACTCATTTATATATCCTAAACCTCTTTTATCACCAAACAATTTTCCAAAATTGAGCATTTTATCAATCTTTCCAGCACCAATGGTTAAAGCTTGAATCTTTTCTTTTTCCAACTTAAGTTCATGTTCCAATCTTATATTTTCAAATTGTAAAGCATCAAAAGATTCAGATTGTTTAACCATGCTGTTTTCAAGTGATTTTATCATCTCAAACAAGTTTTGAACCTCAATGTCTTTCTCAAATAACATGCATTGCAAATCAGAATTTTCAACCACAAACTTATCATGCACGACTACATTTTCATGCTCAACTAATGACTTTTCAAACTCAAGTAAAATCAGTCTATGAAGAAACAAGGATTTGTCATTTTCAAGTACATTCAACTTCTTAATCAAATCAGAATTTTCTTTTTCAAGAGAGCTAACTTTATGATACAATTCATACATGTCAACTTCATTCTCATACAAGCTATCACTCAACTTCTTTTTGGCCATTTTGAGAGTTTCATTCAGTTCATCAAGTTCCTTGACCTTTTCTTCCATCATGAGATTATGTTCTTTGAAATTACAGGTTTCATTGAAAAGCATATCATACTTTTCACATAGTTCCCTGTATGACTGGTCATCTTGTTCCTTGTATGACTGGTCATCTTGTTCTCTATATGACTGGTCATCTTGCATATCATCTCTAGACACAGATTCTTCCTTAACTACATGAACTCTAGCAAGGCTAGAGTTATGAACAGAACCAACAAGGGCAAAATTATTTGCCTCTTCATAAGATGAAGTGATATAGTTATTGGAATCATCACTACCATTATCACTCCATTGTGCACTAATTGACTCTTCTCTCCCATTAAACTTTATCTTGTGGTTATTTGCACATTCCACATCAATGTGACCAGCACCACCACATAGATAGCACTTTACAAGACCTTTCAAACTTTTGTCCTCCCTAAAGCCATAAGAGTCCAAAACATTCATCTCCTTAAAAACATTGTCT
>NC_047653.1:14657602-14662278 GCF_902201215.1 Prunus dulcis | reverse complement strand
GAAGTTCAACATCAGAAGTGGTTCAAGGTTTCCTCTCATGAATTTATTTTCACTCATGTTGTTTATTTTTGTTTTAATCTCTTTGAACATGATGTGTAACTAAATTCATAGCTAGGGATTTCGATGTAGCCTTGCAACATTGATCCATGTTTCTAAGTTAAAGTATTTAGTTCATCAATCTGTTTCTTGTTTCATTCACTGAATCTATTGTTCAATTTGTTTGTCAATTTTAATGTTTGATCACCATTAGAGTCGCCTACAGATTATCTAGACAAGGTTATAGTAAACATCATGCTTAATCTTGGTAGACATGTGAATGAATGAAGAGAATGCTATGCAAACATCATGCTGTGTATTTTCTTTGGTTCTTTAATGTTTTCTTGCATGCTAATGACTCTTAACTTGGAACCAAAGTTGAACATCCCAACTAGGTTGCAGATTAGGAGAATTTGATCAAAACCACACATCATATGGCTGATCATATATATGTAAAACGAACTCTGGAAACAGGTTGATAATTGAGTACGGTTTAATTTTATAAACATGGAATTAGTTTTGCAATGGTGAATTCGAAATCCCTGGTCTCTTCCCTATTCTTTCTACATCAATATATTATTCACTACTACATTCTTCTTGCATTTTAAGTTATTTTTCATTTACAACACAAAAACGACTTTCAAATTGTCACTTTCATTTTTAGTTAGGGTTCTTTCAAAACTAGTAATTTATAGAGGTCCACTCGGTCCCTGTGGTTCGACACCCTTACTTGTACCACTATAGTAACCATATATTGGCACTTGGAAGGAACACAACAACTGTCTCTAGTAGTAAATCTAGATTGGTCACTACTTCAGTTCGATGTTAAAATTGTCTTCTTATATAGAGACTTGGAAGAAAAGGTATACATGGATTTACCACTAGGATGTAATTTAGCTCATGACAAGAAAAATAAAGTTTGCAAGCTTAGAAGTCATTATATGGGTTAAAACAATATCCGAAGGCATGGCTTGGCAGATTTACTAAGTCCATGAAGAATTTTGGATACACTCAAAGTAATTCAGACCCATTCTGTTCTTGAAGCGTGATGGATGAAAATTCACTGCATTAATTGTTTATGTGGATGACATGATCGTAATTGGGAATGACACAAGAGAGCAACAGAAGTTACAAAAATATGTGATGGATCTACTCACTGAAACAAGATCATCCATCTGCCCTTTGTAAAATCAGAAAATCAATTAGTGGATGTCTTAACAAAAGCTATCTTTGGATGAGTGTTTTATGACTCACTTACCAAATTGGGCATTGGTGACGTGTACGCACCAACTTGAGGAGGAGTGTTGACGTGAGTGAACCTACTAAATGAAGGAGATTTTTATTTCCTAAGTTAATTAGGTGATTTACTTCCTTGTTTTATATAGTTGACACATCCTTGTATAATTAGGAGATATTCTCCTAATTAATTACTGCATTTATTTCCTTATAAAGTATCCTTGTAAACTCCTATATATCTCCTTATGGAGAGGAATACAATTAACCTAAAGTATTCAAACATGTTAATGTATGCATTTTGAGTTTTTCTTTTGGCTTCCCTTGACAATTTTTTAATAGGATTTTTATTGTTTTTATCAAGCTCAAGTTTAGATTAAGAATAGCTTCTTTAGGTTTCTTAACTAACAACTATCCTATGGAGGTTCAAGCAAATTGACAAAGGTAAATTGTGCATTGCATCACATTGCATTAAATTGATTTCATAAAATGATGACTAGTTATCTGTTTCTCGTATGACTAGTCATCCTTGCTCTGTAGGATTTCCAGCTAGATAACCAACTATTTTGTCCTATTCTCCTTTTTCTCTCTACTGCCATGTGTCATTCTGACCTGGGAACTTTTGTTTGTAAATGCCAAAGAATTCCTCTTTGGGCAACCGTCTCTTTTGGGTGGAAGTTTTTGAAAGTTTGGCTTGCCATCTTTCGCTTCTTCTTCCTCAAGAGAGAACCATCTTATTTTCATCTATGAGTGTTTCCAAATTGATTTCTTTTTGAAAAACTGCATTTGAAATACTAATCTGCATCTAGCTACTTAAAACACTCTCTCATTTATATCTAGGTCAGATTCAAGATTGATTTCTTCAAGAGTATGGTTTCTTGAAGAAATTGGTCATTTTCTCCATGAATCCAAATTTCATTTTTGTATGAGTTAGAGCTTGCAAGCTAGTGCCATGGGATGAATGAGCTGAAGAAGAAGCTGCCATTGCCATGAAGAACTGGGCTTCAAGCTTTGCTAAGTTGGAGAAGAAGATTGCACAAAGGAGGTATTGCTCATCTTCCTAAATAGATCTAGGTTTTGCTTGAGCTTACTTGTGTTCCTTTGTAAGAATCTTTTTCTACTTAGTGGATTGCATGGTCGGTTGATGACCCCCAGTTTTTCCCAATGGTGGGTTTCTGGGTGAACAATTTCTGTTTGCATCTCTGTAATTTTTCTGGGTTTGTGTTCTTGGTGGTTGACTAGTCATCGTATGAATTCTGGGTTTGTGTTCTTGGTGGTTGACTAGTCATCGTATGAATTATGGGTTTGTGTTCTTAGTGGTTGACTAGTCATCGTATGAATTATGGGTTTGTAACCTTGTAGTTGACTAGTCATCATTATCTGCTGTTTGATGTTTGCTTGATTATGCTGTCTTCACACACTTTCACCATAGTTGTTGCTAGCACAGGGGATGCCTAGATTGACCGGTCCTTCTGAGTGCCTAAGTTGTCGCTAGTAATTCTCTAGGCTTGCAGGTACATCTTGGTATGCTCTGTGTATGTTATTGTTTGGTATAATTCATATCCGATAGTTGACTAGTCATAAGAGTATTTGGTCAAGGTCTAGAGTGTGTGAAGTTTGTTGTGTTCTTGGTCGAATATCTTTTAAGTTTACCCCTCGTCACCTAAATACCAATTTCAAAACCATATTCATATTTTAGCAATGACATATGAAAAATTATCAAACTACGAACATCATCGCTTGGAACTACCGGTATATATGCAGAACATACATTTCATTTTAAGAAAACACATCCTCTAACCACCCTACTATAGTCCAAACCATCATAATTTTCATATCCTTGCTCAAACCATTTTGGAAAGAAAAAAAAAATCCCGTCAAATCGATAATTGTTTTTTCATCTAAACTGTCAGTACAAATATGGAACTCATATAAAAGAAAATGATATTGATGCTAAACAGATAGTTAAAATAAAGTGGTATGAATATACTGAACTTTAAATTTTCGTGTATATTCATGTTATGTTATCGGCTCATACATAATCTACACATAATAGATGCCTATTGTAATTTGTAAGGCCACGTCTACACGTGGGTACTGCACTGCAAACGGTTGCACAATGAACATCTTACAAAAAAACACAGCTCCCTTTTGACCTAGATAATAATTTAATTTAGTAAACTTATTTTGAGGAGTGTCACTTGTCCATGTTAGCTAACCATCAAACAAGTATTATATTCTTCTGCTTGATAAATCTGTCCCATCTTCCCAAGAAAAGAAAAACATTTGCATGGCGGCTGAACGTGCACGAAAGCGAAAAATACAAGAATATATTTTAATAAATTATATTAGAAATCTACCTGAACGACAATATTTTATGGCGGCTGAACGTTTTGGCTCAAGTTAATTAATCGAGCCATCTCCATCTCATTAGAACCAGACCTAGGTTTGACCAAATGGAGATCCCGAAAGCACTCATAAGAACAACAATTACAAGAAAGTTGCAGTTAAAGAATAGAAAGCCACATAACATGAAGAGAAATTAATGGAGGAACATCCACAACGAAAAGCATCAATTAATTTATTGAATCTGAGGAGTACAGTTGTTTCTTCCCAACTTTTTGAACAAGAATTGCATATTAATTCAGTTATGTAAAAGGTTGCAGGTTGGTGAGTCTGTGTAACGGTGGACAAGATATAAATGGTGAAAAGTACGTAGATTATTCATCAATTGGTAAGAGGAAATATTTAAGCCAATCAACTCATCAAATGTTATTTTATTCTACTATTTTATACTTACGACACCTCATCAACTCATATATAGCAGCCCTTGATACTTCCATGCACCATGAATGAAGGTCATACTTTCCTTAATATCCTTTTCAATTTGTTCGTGTAGGAAACAGATATCAAAGCAGAGCAAGATGTCCAAGAACTGAAGGAAAAAGTGAAGGGGATGATAATGGCTCCAATGCTTAAAAATCCATCAAAAAAATTGGAGTTAATTGATGAGATTCAGCGGTCTGGTATCTCCCTCCATTTCGAAAATGAGGTTGAGGAAGTTTTGCAACAAATTCACAAGAACTCTTACGGCGGTGATGAAGAAAATGATTTTGAGCTTTTCACAACTGCTCTCCGTTTCCGGTTGCTTAGACAGCAAGGTTACAAGGTTTCATGCGGTTAGTCCTCTCTCTCTCCCCGCGCTCATATGTTTTGTTTTATAATTCTAGTTTGAAGAACCAAGTAAGACAAGAAGGAAAAAAAGGCCAAGCTTGGGAATTGGTTCAGATATCTCTCCTCGGATGCTTAAGTCACTATATGTTTTTGTTTTATAATTCGAGAGAAAATAGTTTTCTTCTTCTAATCACTGCTCTCCTTATTTAGGGAAGTAGGTTGGAGTCTTGCAC
>NC_047653.1:14643130-14657512 GCF_902201215.1 Prunus dulcis | reverse complement strand
TTAAATTGGATTAAATCGATTACATTAGGTCAGAGATGTTACACCTTTTGAATAATCACCATGATTGTGACGATGAGTCTTTGTCATCATAGGTCATACTCAGATATTAAATATTTTTTAACACCTAATTTATTTTGTATCAATATTCCAAGAACATCATTAATTGATGCAATTATTTTGGTTGACTTAGTTGGATGCATTATTTTTGCGAAATTAAAAATATTTGAGCATAATTACTGACTAATTCATTGTGATCGGGTATTTATTATTTCAGTTTGTGGTTGTGAAAGTAGATGGGATATTGAATGTTGGTGTTGACATTGGACAAGCCTTTAACACAAGCAGGTTTTGAAGTCGAGTCCTGAATAGAAGTTGAGGCCCTACAAACCAACACAACTAGAAACGTCTTTGTGTCAACAATTTGCTCACTCTGTATATATATATAACATTTGTTATACATATAGAGTGCTGCTATTTCCACCCACCTGTCCTATTTTCTCACCCACTATGTAAATTTGAAAAATTAAAATCCTACTTTTCCACCCACCATTATTCCTAAAATACCCTTTAATTATTAATTCGACTAAACACCATCAACTCCAAGTTAAAAACATAAAAATTTTAACCCAAAAAAAAAAAAAAAACATTCTTCATCTTCTTCATGTGTTTTCAACATCACGACCTTACCCTACCATATTAATATTCTCATCAACCCCTTAGCAGTACTGGTGGCTTCACGACCGCGACACCACCACCACAACAACATACAACCAACAAGACTACAATGGATTTTTAATTGAAGTGATGTTATATGGAATAAGGACCCGTATGTGGGTTAATCAGACTAAAAAAATCTTTAAAATGGAATAAAATTAAAGGACAATTTGGCCTCTATTATCAACACCTACCAACCCTGACACAATATTAAAGGTGGAGTTGAGAATTTGATTTGAATTTTTTAAAAAAAAAACTTTTCAAAGGATTGGGATGGGTAGATCAATGCTCGCTGAATTTGTTGAGGTCAGGAAGATGGAAAGAATATGGAGAGTAAAAGAAAAAATTTATTTTCTTTTTAAAATTTGTTTTATTTTTAGGGTTTTAGAAGTCATTTTACATAGGGATAAATTTGTCTTTAAATTTTTTAAAATAAGGTGGGTGGAAAAATATGACAGGTGGGTGAAAATACAGCATTCTACATATATTATACACATGAAAAAAAATTGGGGCCCCTAAAAAATTAGGGGCCCTGTGCGGTGGCACCACTTGCACACCCTCAGGGCCACCCCTGCTAGCAGACATGTTCAAGAAGTTCAAGGACGAGGACGGGAAATTTAAGGAAACACTTGTGGATAATGTAGTAGGACTGTTGAGCTTGTACGAAGCCACACATCTTAGGATGCATGGAGAGGATTTACTGGATGAGGCGCTCACCTTCACCACAACTCATCTTGAGTCAGTGGAAGCACACCGTTTAAGCCCCTTGCTTGCAAAACAAGTAACCCATGCCTTGTATCAACCATTCTGGAAGGGCTCCCAAAGGCTAGAAGCAAGGCGTTACTTGGCTATCTTTGAGGAGGAACCTCATCCAGCAAAGGAAACTCTCCTAACTTTGGCAAAGTTGGATTTCAACCTAGTGCAGCAAGTCCATCAGAAAGAACTAAGTGAAATTTCAAGGTTAATTAATATACATACATACATATATATTAGTGTTCGTCAGTATACTAATTAAGTTATTATTATGTAATTAAATGATAAATTCAGGTGGTGGAAGGATTTGGACTTTGTAAACAAGCTTCCTTTTGCAAGAGACAGAGTAGTTGAGTGCTACTTTTGGGCTCTGGGAACCTATTTTGAGCCCCAATATTGCTTTGCTAGGACATCATTAAGCAAAGTTTTTGCTGTGACAGCCGCTATTGATGACATTTATGATGTGTATGGCACACAAGAGGAGCTAGAGCTCTTTACTGAAGCTTTTGAAAGGTGTATTGAAATCGAAACCCAATTAATTTATAAGTTGTTTAGATTAGTTATTTATCCTTCTATAAATACTGAATAAGTCATCACTATATTCATCGGCGGTCCTGAGATTTTGAGAGCCTTGTGTGAAACTTAAGCCCTCACATAATTTAATATAAAAATACTAAATTTTTTTTTGCCATAACATAATGTTATAAAACTATTTTTTTATAACTAAAATTCATCATCAATTAGCATGTAATAACAAATACAAATCAATAAATTCATAAACTTTTTAATGTTTTTCTTTGATAAAATTAAATATTAGTACATTCGATTATAAAAAAAAAAAAAAAAGAGTTCAAGAGAAAGAAGAATGAATGAATATTATATCCAGTAGTCAATTATCCTTCTCTAATTACTGATTAAGTCTATATCTTATTATTAACTTATTTTAATCATCAGGTGGGACATCTCAGCTTTGGACCAACTGCCGGAGTATATGAAAGTTTGTTATGGAGCAATGTTGGATGTATACACTGAAATCGAAGAAAAGCTTGGAAAAGAGGGAAATTTATATCGCATCCACACTATGCGAGAGAAGCACTAAGCCTCATTAATATTTTTTAGATTACAGAGTTGCAAGACCATAAATTAGTATTCTAGTTAATTTCCAAGTTTATATATGCACAAATAGTAGTTGATATCTTACATTTCTTTGGGTCGGGCTTCAGATCTATCTAGACAGGTTTGAGTGCGTGCTTGACTCGGTCCGATCCAAATTAAAAAAAAGGCCAGGGAATATAATTTTTTTTTTTTTTTTTTTTACTTTTTGGGTTGGATGCTCTTAATTCTAATAAAATATAAATTATCATGATATTATTGCATAGAAAGTAATTAGAGATCATATCTTGATTTCGTAGATGAAATGTCAAGTTAGAGGTTACTCTGATGAAGCCAAATGGCTCCACCAGAAATACACACCAACAATGGATGAATATATGGCAGTAGCACTTGGTACATCCTACATGATGCTATCAACTACGTCCTTTATTGGAATGGGAGATATTGTCACAAAAGAGTCCTTGGATTGGGTTCTCAGTGACCCTAAGATTGTGAACTCTTTATCAATACTTGGCAGACTCATGGATGACATGAAGTCCCACAAGGTACATATTAACATAAATGCAACCTTTTCGTTTTTATTTATTTCCCCATACCCCCTTTTAACCCTAAATTCATGTCTATATTGACGTAGTTTGAGCAAAAGAGAGGACATATTGCCTCAGCTGTGGAATGCTACATGAAAGAATATGGTGCCACATAAGAAGAAACGATAATCGAACTCCGAAAACAAGTAAATAAGGCATGGAAGGACATAAATGAAGAGTGGATCAACCTCACCACCATCCCTATGCCACTACGATTGAGAATTCTGAATTTTGCACGTACCAATTGTAACGACCCGATCCTAAATAAATGTTTAATTATTAATTAAACATAATAAAAAACCATTTTGTCAATAGAATATTTTATGAGGTTTAAAATTGACTTTTTGACCGGGGAGAAATTTAGGAATTTTGACTGTACCGTTGCGTAGAGCACAGCGAGATGAGTTCATAGACACGTGGTGGGCTCGAATCGGAGTTGTAACGAGAGAGATACTATCAAAATACCCTCAGTGGCACAATCGTAAATATTACAAAAAGGGTTTGATAAAATCTGGTTTCTCTCTCTCTCTCTCTCTCTCTCTCTCTCTCTCTCTCTTCGATTCTCTTAGCTCTGGCCACGGCAAGGGCCAGCACCGGTCCCGTTCGCTTCGTCTCGACGCCACGGTCACGACCCGCCCCTTTTCCCGGGCGGAGAGCTCGAGATTTGCCGGCGATATCGACTAGTTTCTCCAGTTGTTCACGGCGTCGCTACGGCAGATTCCGACAGCCAACTTCAGCAACCGAGGTATGATTTCTCACCTATTCTTCACGCTCTAGCTGCCTGTTGTGTAGGAATTGGACGATATTCATGTTTAGAAACTCGATTTAGAATTTAGGTTTTGGCTGAATTTTCAAAGTGAAATTTTAGTCACTTCCGCTGGTTTTTCAGGGTACGTCCAAGAACAAAAATGGTTCCAAATAGGGTGTTACACCTAGGGTAGGACTCTTGAGCCGTGATTCTGAGTTTTTTCGACGGTGGGTTATCACTTTCGACACCCATGCGCTGCCGGTGCGTGGATACTGTAGAAAAGGGGCATTGTGTCCCGATGTGATCCCTTTGTTGTCTCGAGCGCATAGGTGTGCGCGGATTTCAATTTGGATACCGTTTGAGTCTCGAACGGATATCGCATATTGTGCGTTATCCGGGTTCGATAGGTTCGAACTGTTGGATAGTCCTGAATTTATAATATGCTAATCTAGGCATTTCTAGGATCATGTAGGAATTCATGGATCTTGAATCGGATCCCCGGATGTTCCGATTTAATAACTTAAATGTTATGTTTTACAATAACCGTCCGATTGTGCGATCGCGAGCGATCCAACCGTTCGATCATGACCAAAGTTGTGGGACGTGTATAACCTTGTGGAACCTATAGGAACTTTCATATCGAATTTGGAGGTCGTGGGCTCCGTTGACCGTTTGACCAAGTATGGGGTAGTTTGACCCTTGGTTGACCGTGAGTCTTCCAGGATAGTTTCACCTTCCTAGGAGGACTAAAATGACCGTAGAGACAGGTCTTGATCGCTAGTTGAGTTATGTTGATTATGATGAATTAGGATATTAATTTTATTATTTTAAATTTGGGGATTATGGGATGTTATATTGTGGTTGAGGTTTATGCTATTTTGGAAATTAATACATACATATATATATATATATATTATAAAGATATAAAGATGTTTGATTTTACTATAAGTACCATCCTGTGATTTTGAGGTCTCGCATGACGTAAGATTTTCCGGCGTTGAGACACACCCCATACATGGCGTTGGATGTTCAGGCGTATGGGGAGATTTTGTGATTGTTAGGTCCCACGTGACATAGGATTTTCCGGCGTGAGGACAAACCCCATACATGGCGTTGGATGTTCCGGCGTATGGGGAGATGATATGATTGTTAGGTCACACATGGCGTAGGATTTTTCGATGTGCTGACAGACCCCATACGTGGCGTTGGATGTTCCGGCGTATGGGGAGATTTTATGATTGTTAGGTCTCACGTGGCATAGGATTTTCCCACTTTGAGACAGACCCCATACGTTGCGTTGGATGTTCCGGCGTGGAGATTTTGTGATTGTTAGGTCCCACGTGGCGTAGGATTTTCCAAAGTGAGGACAGACCCCATACGTGGCGTTGGATGTTCCGGCGTATGAGGAGTTGATATGATTGTTAGGTCACACGTGGCGTAGGATTTTCCGGCGTGCTGACAGACCCATATGTGGCTTTGGATGTTTTGGCGTTTGGGGAGATTATGTGATTATTAGGTCTCACGTGGCGTAGGATTTTCCGGCGTATGGGGAGATTTTGTGATTGTTAGGTCCCACATGACGTAGAATTTTCTGGCGTGAGGATAAACCCCATACGTGGCGTTAGATGTTCCGGCGTATGAGGAGATGATATGATTGTTAGGTCACACTGGCGTAGGATTTTCTAGTGTGCTGACAGACCTCATACGTGGCTTTGGATGTTTCGGCGTATGAGGAGATTATGTGATTATTAGGTCTCACACGTGTCGTGGAATTCTTCCGGCGTGTGAGACAGGCCCCATACGTGGCGTTGGATTTTTCCGACGTATAAGGAAATTATGTGATCATTAGGGAGATGAATGAAGGACTGTGGTACTGCATTGGAAAGAACTACGTGTGGCTTGATCCCTCAGTGAGGGTATGTAGGCAGCCTAGGATATTGCCTAGGTGCAACCGCAGACTAAATATTATTTTTGAGATTGGTTCTGACCTTGTCATTGGTCCTGAAATTCGGTTGAAAACTAGATGACGTAAAGTGTATTTAGGCATTCATGTTTATGTTTGAAATTATTACTTGCCTTGGTTAAGGTATTAGTTGACTTAAGAGCTCTGTTGGTAGTTTAGTTTCAGATTATTTGAAGGCTGGAGGTCGATTATGTAATTGCATGGAATTATCTTGTGCATGCTGCCAGTTGTGGATATTAAATGTGTTTTATGCAGGTTGAAATTTTTGAGATTGTTCAAATTATAGGGGAGACTCAGCCAAAATTTCGGCAGAAAGTCTCGTGCCTTTATTCCGTTTTTGAATAAGGAGGCTACAGTTTTAGTAAGTGGGCCCAGCATCGGGGTGATGTCGGAATTTTCACAAAATTTGTCTCGGGTTTCGAGAAATTCGGAGCGAGTCCTGTCACCAATGAACTTATGTACAAGTATGAAGATGGCTTTACTCATGCTGGAGTTGTACTTAAGGATCTTCTGGTGTCTCTGTTTGTCAACCCTGTGCCCATATAGGCCTAAAATCAAATTTAGTCTTCTTGTCTTTGCTATAAAGAATAAGGTCTCCACAAGTCATGTCTTTGCTTTTTGGTTTTTAAAAATAGTAATTTGGTTTGTTTTGGGTCATTTGTAGTCGTGGGCATTACTAAGAATAAGACTACACTATTTGTACTGTACTGACCTTCTGTTTGTCAGACCATTTAGTACTTTAGATTTTATGTGTCATATAGATTAGTTTGCAATTGATGTTCTGAATAAAACAAAGTCGGGTTTGAGTCCATATTGTATGATTCAGTAGTTATATTTTTACATTTCTACATTTCTTTTTTTATTGTTAACAATAGGAAAAAAAAAAGTACAAAACATGTCAAAAAACAAAAAAAAGGAAACATGTCAAAAAACAAGCTTTCTTCAATATCAATCAAAAAAATTTGTAGTGTATGTTTTCACCCACTCAAAACAAAACAAAAAAAGTTCATGTCTTCTTCTTTCTCTTCTATTTTCTCAAATTGAAACATTAAAACTTTTATGAATTGGATTTATGATTGCCATTCCATGCTAATATATAATGAATTTTAGTTATTAAAAAAATTTATAATGGTATTACGTCATGGTAAATTTTTTTATAAATATTTTAATATTATATTATGTGAGGGCTCTCGTTTAAATTTTGCTCAGGGCCCTCAAAATCTCAAGGTCGGCCCTGCTTTCTATGCCCCAACAATACAAACTTTTATGAGCTGGACCAAAATACATGAGTTCCTCCGTATACATGTGTTACGTACGCATAGCCCAATCCACTTTTTAACTCCATAGCCTAAAAGCCGATCTTCTTTTTTACGAGTAATTTTTGTATGCTCCGAATACACCATACATGTGACATGTGGAAATATTCTCCAATACACTTGTATTAGATGGTACAGAAGTCAACTTCTGTACACAGAAGAACATAAAAAAATTTATCCTTTCTTACCATGTAAGAAATAAATTAATATATAAATAACCGAGACATAGATATTGGCATATTTGTGTAGCACATCCCTTCAACAATCAGGAAAAAGAAAAATAAATAAGTATCAAATTAAAGATTAACGACCTTTTCAAGTAGCAAATAAATGCATTTTATACCCAAAAATCTCTTGTAATTTAAACTATTACTTGTATTAATAAAAACATACAATTAAATTAAATGCATATATAAATTATTAAAGAAATAAATATATAGATGGATCAATATACATGCACACATGCATATATGTCATGTGATCTTTATTATATATATATATATATATTTATTTATTTAGTTATTTCTATGCGTAGTCGCACATTCCATTGCCACAAGAAGTGCTTTCCTTGCAGTGGTTGGTGCACTTGCCACAGTTGTGATTGTGAGACATTGGATTCACACAATGAGCGTTGCAGCATATCTCTGAGCTACTGGCCCTGCGCTGCCTTCAGTTTCAATAAATAAAAGACAAAGTGACAAAGTGAGAGTTTATTAGAGCGCTTTCATCCATTTGTCAAGGTAAAAGGAAAGGGCTGTTACTATTCATATGAATAGTGGCAGCCCTTGCAAAAAGTTGTGGTGTTTTCACGCATTGCCATGACAACAACTATTCACATGAGATGTGAGGAAAGAAATTTGTATAGAGTTTTGGTGTGGAAAGTGAAAAATATGACTAAGTATTTATTTTTAAAAAATTCTGAAATTTTTTGTAGATTTTTTTCAATTTTAAATTTTTTGTTGTTGTTTCTGACGTCAGCATACCTTGGCTTGAGCTCGAGCTAATTTTGCCTGAGGGCTGGCCTGGTTTCGTAGGCCCAAGCAGTTGCCCTGGTAACTTAAGGCCGCTGGAATCATCAAAAGGGGCTTGGGCCCCCTATTGCCCTGGCAAGAGCTGTCCGATGGAAAGGCTCTTAGACACCAAACAACGAACATTTCAACAACTGGATCGTCAGTGAGTCCATAAGCAATTCCACACTTTTCTTAATAGATACATATTTTTATCAATACCATTATTTCAAATTTTGATTACCAAATAATAGCATAAGATATGATAATTTTTCATTTGTTGTGAATAAATGAGATCTAATTCGGATACACCAACACTATATTAGCCCAAATATGAAATAGCAACAACTTTAAGAGGATATACTCTGCGAACGCTTGCCCCAGTAGATTCAGTCATGTCTAAGTCCTCCCCTCTTGCGCCATCGGGCAGCGCCCAGTGAACTTGTGCGCTAAATTTGCCAAAGCAATCTCTTGGACAGCCATGGCAAACTGAATTCCTGGGCAAACTCTTCTGCCAGCCCCAAATGGAATGTAGTGGAAGTAATTGCCCTTATAATCTATGGCACTGTCCAAGAACCTTTCTGGCTCGAACTCCTCTGGTTTGTTGTATGACTTGGGATCTCTTCGAATTTGCCACGCATTCACTATAACTTGTGTGTTGGCTTTAGTGTCGTAGCCATTTATTTGTGCATCTTGGGTCGATAGCCTGGGCAATAGCAATGGAATTGAAGGATGTAGGCGAAGAGTCTCCTTGATAACTGCCTTCAAGTAGTGCATTTCAACCAAATCATCCTCTCTAATTATGTCTGTTTTCTTGCCAACTATCCCCCGGACCTCATTCTGCAATTTTTCCATGATTCTTGGATGCCTTAAAAGCTCGAACATTGTCCACTCTAGGAGTGTAAATGAGGTGTCAGAGCCACCAACAAACACATCCTACAAGAATTTTAATGGTAAAAATCGATTAAAAATTAATGGAAAATTATATATAAAACCCAAAAAATTGGGGTTAGGAATAACCCACGTGTTATCTATCTATATATCTATATATATTAAAAAGGTAAAAAGCTTTAAAAGTGAAACATTCAAAAATCCTGAAAATACTCGTGCTTCAAAGAATTTTTGCTGCTTGGATTGGAATAGTGTAGTCTTCTACCTTTTTAATTAAGGTGCAATGGTCGTGAAAGTGATTATGCTTCGAACTCTTTTTCTGCATGAAGGGCTAGTGGTTGTTCTCTCATAGGAGATTTTGGCACTAGTTAAAAAAAAAAAAAAAAAAAAAAAAAAAAAAAAAAAGGAAAAAAAGAAGAAGGAAGAGGTTAAAAGAATTCAAAAAAAAATAAAATTGGAGCCAAACTTTTTCCTAATATTAATGGAGTACATATATGACTCATTTGTTTTGTGTGATCACCATTTGGTTAATGAATTGTGCACAAAATTTAATAGGATACGGATCCTCTGCTATGATTTTAGTCCCCTTATAGGATGGATCGTACTTTGGAGCACATGTGGTAGTTCCTTGTCACGTGCTCTCTCATGAGTTAGTGGAGATGGTTACATGGTTATTAGTTGTTGCATAATTGTAGGAGTTTGCATGTCTTTAGTTGTTGAGTAGTTTTAGGAGTCATGTTATCCACTTCTATAGTGGGCGTCATGGGAAAAGTTTCCCCCTTTCTAAGCTTTCAGTTAGAGTCCTTATTTGTATAAATTTCAGTGGCTTTTCATTAATGAGATATCAGATATTATCCCTTACTGTTAGCTTGTCTAACTTGGAGGTTTTGGGTTCCCTCGAAGCAACCCTTATCGTCTAATTGTTATCCCAACTGAGCCTTCTAAATATTGCTGCAGTCATAGGTGGCCGTAAGAAGAAAACTACATACCAAGTCCCTATACCTAATCGCCCAATCACACGAGCGCTGTCCCAAGCACATAACATTCCTACTCGCACTCACAAATACATATTGGTTGGTCCATTAAAATGCAAATATCACCTCTCATATCATTATGCGAACATTGGGCACAAGAGTAGTGTTTCCACCGTTGACAAGGGATTGGAAGATCTAGCTCGACGGAAAAATAAGGAGTTATGCATGCCGTGTATGTATTGTTGTTATCATGGCGATACTAATTCGGCAATTTCTAATGGGTGAATTAAAAAAACATTTTTAATCTATATATGTAAAGTTAAATATCCTTATGGTTAAATTTTAAAATAACTCATTTAAGAAAAATTTCAAAACACAAGAATTAATTCATTTTGAAGGGACAGATACATTTATTAAAAAAAATAATAATTAAAAGGAGATAAGAATCTATGACCAACAAGAATTCTATATAGATTACTGTTGATGCTCAAAATTAATGTCACGAGAAGTTTAAGGATATTTAAAGTCCAATATACCATATAATGTTGGCTATGCGTTAATCCAAGCTATATTTTGGAAAGTAATTCATTAAATAAATATAGAAATATTGTACAAGTCATGCCAAGCAAGATACATTTTCCTATGCTAAACTACCCGACAAGCTTAAGTGGACCCAAGCCACATATATGTATGGTAATTGCTGAGCGAGTTGTGGTGTGGATGGTTATAAGTGTTCATAAAGCCCGTTGAAGGATCAGACAATGAAAGTTTTAGGGCTGCTTGGGTGTACAAAAACTCTGTTAGTATGAAAATTGTATTGTCATTTCCTAGACTCTAGCATAGGTTGGGAATTAGTGTGTGAACTTGTTTTACTGGAAGCTTTGGCGCAACACATTCATTCTGGATCTTTGAAGTATGACGTGATCGATATGAGAAACTAAGTTCAGGTAAATCATGACATAATCATGCATTCATTATAGGATTCCTAGTTGGAGCTATTTTCAATCAAGTATTTTCATGTTAATCCTATTTTTATTAGGATTAGATTTTTTTATCTTGAGATTACTTTCCATAGTTAAACTCTATTTTAATTTATGTTAAAATATTATATTGATACCTAATTGGTCTCTTTGATAAAGATTGTTATCTTGTATAACAATCCTTGCATGAGTACGTTGTTCATCCTGTGCCCACTTTGAATGCCATCAAATAGTCATAGTTGAATAGGTTTAGTGGGTGTTCATATTGCATCAGGTTTAGGAGTCTTAATTGAAGTGGGTTTGGCACTTGTGGGATGCCATCTGACTAGGCATAGGAAACCTTGAATAAAAGGAGGATGCCTCTCCTTGGTTGCGTGGGCTTTTGACATTTTGTGTGGAGCATATAGAATTCTAAGGAAAAAAGCTGCTGTGCATTTTTGATATAAATCATCAAGTGTTTAATGTTTACTTGGTGATTTATCAAACACTTTAATCATTCATATTGCATTCATATGCATGTCGGTGACTCACATAGTAGAGTGCACCAAGATCGTTGTGGCGGTCTTTCCCCGGTGAGCTTGAATCGATCGTGACCAGTATCGGATTCAACATAAGAAGAGTTGGAAGAACTCCGGTGAGCTTGAAGCAATCGTGACCAGTATTGCGTTCAACATAAGGAGTGTCGAAGATCATCCCGTGACAGAAGTTGAGTTGCGAAGAAGTCGGTAAACATTATCTAGAATGAGTCTAGGATAAGTGTGTGAGTACTTCTTGTAATCATCGTTCTATAGTGGATTTGAGTTGGACTGAGGAGTCCCGTGGATTTTCCCCAGAGGTGGGGTTTTACCACGTAAAATAATTCTCTGCGTGTTCGTTTATTTTAAAGCTTTGCACATCTCAGGATTGATAACTCATATCAATCCTGCTTCAAAGGTTGATCATTATTTATTGCAAAAAATTCGAATTAGCATGCTTAACATTCTCCAGGTATATATAGATATCCTATAGGTATCTTCAAACTCAGACCCACTTTCCTGAGCCTAATTACGCGGGTAAGTAGAGACAGAACTTCCAGCCTCTTCCAAAACTCAAACCCACTTTACTGCACACTCACGGAAAAACCAACTGTTGAGCACTGTACACTCATGAATCCTTCTTTACACAATCATTCTATAGCCTATAAATAGACCTTCATCTCTCCTTGCAATACACACACCAAAACCAGAAGAAGAACGGCATGAGGAAAGCTCATCCTCCCACTACCGTAAACAAAGAAAGCCCAAGCCTTCCTCCATCACGCTTCTCTTCTTTCATAACACCACTCCAAGCCCTAAACATCACACAGAAAACCATCCCAACTCCCGAAAACACCACATGCATCTCACCTTCAACATTTCTTGTTCCAATCCAAGCCGCAAAAGCACTCTCTCTTACTAAACTTATGGAGACTTGCTCTCACACCATAAGCCTCTCAAGCCAAGCTTCATATTGATTAACTGAAGCAAGCTCCCATGCCAAGCTTACAGTATCGACACAGTTGCTCTTTACTAGAGACCACTTCCTCTAGCATCTTCTCCAGCACTATTAATTCCACTACTTACAGCACATAGTTCACTTCAAGAAAAGAACTTCCAACGCAACAAAATCAAGCATAATCATTCCAGTACCTATTAATTGTACATCAAAACCTGTAAGGAGCCACTGAAGATCAATGTTTTGAAAGGCGAGGTGCTAGGGTGAGGCGTTTTATGCCTTATGAGGCGAGGCGTAAGCCTCAAAGCGTTGAAGCGTAAGCTTTTTGGGTATTGAGTTATTATAATTACAAAAATATAAAACAGCTATTGAATGTATTGAATGCCACTCTGGAGTATAAATTAACCATCAAACTTGTTTTTTCAAAATTTCTCTTACTATTGCTCAATTCTTTACCATATATCCTTTTGGTTATATTATCTCTCTAAGTCTAGTGCCTTTCTACCTAGTTCGAATAGATAAAAGAGTAGATTATGTATGGAGGTGGACTGAACTGATGGTGGAAGGTGGGAGGCAGTTTCTGTTGGACTGAACTTCAGTGAAGATAACCAAATCACTCCCCTGTCTTAAACTCTTTTCGGGGTGCTTTGGGGCCTGGTGCTGCAAACTCAGAAAGGGTAAAGGAGTCCACCTCACATTAGTCCAATAAGCCCATGCATCTCTCAACAAAATAGACCCTCATACAAATGGCGACTCTGCTAAGGACTAGGCCATTATTCTTAGAGCGGCTCTCAACAATCACAAACTTTGTGATTCGTAAGTCACGCCACTGGGGGCTTCATGCAAAGCAAGTTTTCCGTTGCCTTCTTCAAGTTCTTCCTGCAGCAGGAGAGATGAAATCGTTAATTTTTCTTTGTATTCAGCATTTATTGCTAAAAAAAAAGTTCTTTCGATCAAGCAAGCTGCTAAAAAAAAGGAGTTAAAGCATCCAGGAGCTGTTGATTTTAGTTTTCTTCCTGGAACAATTAGAGAAAAACAAACCAAATTCTACAACCATTTGCTGACCCAAGTGATTTAGGCTTCATGCCAAGGAAATTTAGAAAAACAATATAAATATCAGAGAGAGTGAATCACTCAAACAGAAACCAATCCAACATCAAATATCCATCTGCCAACAATATTTTAGTCCTCCATGGTTCTCCTTTTCTTACCAGATAAAAGAAAAAAAATGAACGAAAAGCAAAAGAGACAGAATACAAAAACTTATGTGAAAGCATTTTCACTTGCTCTGCCCACAGCTCACCAATCGTGGTCACAAGCACAAGATATGAATTTTTCCACCAATGCCTCAAGGGTTGAAACGAAATAACCCCTTGCTATCACCTTTCTCACAGCAAAAGGAAGATTTTCTCTGCAAATTTACACAGATCGACCACCACCATCGCTGCAGGACCAGCCAGCTTGCAATAAACAATGCATGAATCTCCACGTACGGCACCCACTTCATGCGCCAATATTATAATTGTGAGAGTAAATTTCCCCCAAAAGAATATCCGCCAAAGATTCCTTCGTCTTCTCCGCCTCTCTTTCTCCCTGCAAAACAGATCGGAGTAAAAGACCACACCCGGGGGTTGTTGGCCAAAGGCCCTCCGATGCCTAAGTTAGGTAGGGTAATTCAAGGAAAACCGGGTGGCCGGAGCCGTGTGTGGTGGTCGGAGCCTTGTGTGAGAGAGAGAAAGAGAGGAGGTTGCTAGGGTTTTTAAGAAATAACTTATGCAGAGTTTGAGTAGGAATTCTGACGTACCTCAACCATTGTGTGTGGCTATGCTTTTATAGAGGTCTCGGAGGCTAGGGTTTCAGAGG
>NC_047653.1:14626010-14643030 GCF_902201215.1 Prunus dulcis | reverse complement strand
TTTTGCGCGACGAATATAGTAATATTGGTCGCGCAAAGTCTAAAAAAATTATTTTTTTAAAAAAAAATTCCCGCATCACATTTTTGGTACCAGCCAAAATCTTTAAATTTTTGCCCGAGGAAAAATACATATTGGTAGCGCAAAGTCTAAAATAATTATATAAAAAAATTCCCGTGTCCCATTTTTGGTACCCGCCCAAATTTTTGCGCGACAAAAAATATTGGTCGCGCAAAGTCTAAAGTTTTTTTTTTTTAATTTTAAAAACCCGTGTCCCATTTTTGGTACTCGCCCAAATTTTTTGAGTTTTGCACGACGAACTGTTGGTCGCGCAAACTTTTGAGAGACGAAAAATTGGTTCATAGCACAATATTTATAAAAATAATTGTTATGAATAATAAAAAAATAAAAATATTTTATTTTATGATTTAAAATATAATTAAGGTGAAAGCTACTTAATAAATGTATATACTATTCAATTTCTTAAGTGTTATATGTACAAAATAAATAAATTTAAAGCTACTTAATAAATAAATATATATACACACACACACACACACTTCAACGATCTAACCATAAGACTTGTTTGTATATACTTCAAGATCATATACCCCAAAAATCACAAAAAACAAACATTCAGAGATCTAGTAACGGGACAAAACTTTTCGATAGTTATAAATGAAAAATCACGATTTAACGGTTATTTTAACTCCGATTTTGATGATTTTTTTTTACAGCTACACTCCTTGACCCTATATGAATACAATGACTGAATTTGATCTTCAATTTAAAACATTTGCACTAGTGGATACCACAAAATCTTATGTTATATTTAACGAAAATATAAATAAACTCTTAATTGTTAGTGAATATATTGTTTTGATGGCATATGCATTCTACGAAACTAGTTTCAACGATCCAACCGTCAAACTTGTTTTTTTAATCCAACCGTCAAACTTGTTTTTTTATACTTCGAGATCATATACGCCAAAAATCGGAAAAAATAAACATTCATAGATCAAGTAACGGGACAAAACTTTTCGACGGTTATAAATGAAAAATCATGATTTAATGGTTATTTTAACTCTGATTTTGATGATTTTTTACAGCTACACTCCTTGACCCTATATGAATACAATGACTGAATCTGATCTTCAATTTAAAATATTTACACTAGTGGATACCACAAAATCTTATGTTATATTTAACGAAAATATAAATAAACTCTTAATTGTTAGTGAATATATTGTTTTGATGGCATATGCATTCAAAAAAACTAGTTTCAACGATCCAACCGTCAAACTTGTTTGTTTATACTTCGAGATCATATACGCCAAAAATCGGAAAAAATAAACATTCATTGATCAAGTAATGAGACAAAACTTTTCGATGGTTATAAATGAAAAATCAAGATTTAATGGTTATTTTAACTCCGATTTTGATGATTTTTTACAGCTACACTCCTTGACCCTATATTAATACAATGACTGAATTTGATCTTCAATTTAAAATATTTACACTAGTGGATACCACAAAATCTTATGTTATATTTAAAGAAAGTATAAATAAACTCTTAATTGTTAGTGAATATATTGTTTTGATGGCATATGCATTCAAAAAAACTAGTTTCAACGATCCAACCATCAAACTTGTTTGTTTATACTTCGAGATCATATAGCCAGAAATCGAAAAAAATAAACATTCAGAGATCAAGTAAGGGGATAAAACTTTTCGATGGTTATAATGAAAAATCAAGATTTAACGGTTATTTTAACTCCGATTTTGATGATTTTTTACTGCTACACTCCTTGACCCGATATGAATACAATGAAATAATTCGATCGTCAATTTAAAATATATATTTTCTAACAAAAACCCAATCCGAACAACAAGAATATATTTTTCTAAAAAAAATCCGATCCGATCTAAAATAATAAATTTAAAGTTACTTAATAAATATATATACCGTTTAATTTCTTAAGTGTTATGCATACAAAATAAAAAACAAAAATAAATTGGTTTAGATGACAAAATGTTTGGATTACGTCATGGAAATTTTTTTTAAAAATAATTTATTTAATTTATTTATTTTTATAAGGACTTTGCGCGACGAAAGTCACTTTGAGCGACGAATTATTTTTCGTCGCGCAAAATTGGTCGCTCAAGACTTTGAGCGACGATGTATTGTCGTCGTGCAAAAGTTTGTCGCACGAAGTGACTTTGCGCGATGAATTATTTTTCGTCGCGCAAAATTTGGTCGCGCAAGACTTTGAGTGACGAAGTTTCAAGTTTCGTCGTGCAAAGTGACTTTGAGCGACGAATAGTTTTTCGTCGCGCAAAATTTGGTCGCGCAAGGGGTTTTTTTTACTAGTGTAATAAACAAGTCTGATTTGTTCTCTACCTTTGTTGCCTTTTATTCCTTTGTTGTTATTCAATTTTCTGCTCCAATTAAAATTCTTCAAACTGATGAGGGGGGAGAGTATACGAGCAACAAATTGAAAAAATTTCTTCTTGAAAAAGGCATTTCACATCACCTCTCTTGTCCATATACTCCTGAACAAGGTTGCTGAGAGGAAACATAGGCATATCATTGAAACCACTATCACCTTATTACAAGCAGCCAAATTGCCATCTCAGTTCTGGTCCCATGCTTGTCAAACAGCCACATATCTAATCAATCGTATGCCTACTGCTGTTCTTTATAACAAATCTCATTTTGAGATGTTAGTTGGGACATATCCAACCCTTACTCACCTTAGAATTTTTGGATGTGCCTGTTTTCCTCTACTCAAACCATATAATAGCACCAAATTGCAGGCCAAAACTACAAAGTGTGTGGTTATTGGGTATGCCACCAAATATAAAGGCTATTTGTGCTATCATGTGCCTACAAAGAGAGTGTTTGTCTCTAGGCATGTTATCTTTGATGAACACCATTTTCCCTCCACAGACTTATTGCCTACATATTCAAACACATTCACATCAACACAATCATGTCCAAGTTCCAATTGTCCTGTGCCTATTGTTACTACCGAGAATGTAGTTGTCACATCCTTTCCAGATTCTACTCCTCCAACTTCTAGTGTCCCTAGACCTGCACCATCACATATACCTGCCTCAATATCCTTAACACATTCTGCCTCCGATTTTCCTGAAGTTTATCCAAGTTCTCAGTCCATTGCTGCTCCAATTCCAGCCTCTCCTCAGATCCCTGTGGCCCCTGACATCAGATCTAGTTCTGGATCCGAAACACATGATTTTACACCTGATACTTTACAAGTAGTGTTGTCCATTCCTCCACTCAATCTGCATCCCATGCAAACTAGAAGCAAGAGTGGGATTATTAGAAAGAAGGCTCTCTTAGCAAGTGTTCAGGACTCTGGGGGAGCTGATATGTCCTTGGTTGAACCAGTTAGTTACAAGTCTGCAATCAAAGTCCCTGTGTGGTTACAGGCAATGCAAGAAGAAGTTAATGCTTTACATACTCAAGGCACTTGGAGTCTAGTTCAATTGCCAGCAAATAAGAACCTCATTGGATGTAAATGGATTTTCAAGATTAAGAGACACTCAGATGGGTCTATTACCAGACACAAAGCACGGTTAGTTGCTAGGTTTCAGTCAAGAACCTGGATTGGATTATGGGGAGACTTTTAGCCCTGTGGTGAAGCCTACCACAGTCAGGTTAGTTCTTGCTCTTGCTGCCCATTTCAATTGGCCTCTTTGACAATTAGATGTCAAAAATGCATTTTTGCATGGCATCCTACAAGAGGAGGTCTACATGTCTCAACCTCCTGGTTTTGAAGATCCATCTCATCCTTATCTTGTGTGTAAACTACTTAAATCCCTATGTGGGCTAAAACAAGCTCCTAGGGCCTGGAATGACCGGTTTACTCAGTTTCTTCCTTCTTTGGGTTTTGAAAACACATACTCTGACTCCTCATTGTTTGTTAAGCATGTTGGTCATGAGATTGTGGTTCTGCTCCTCTATGTGGATGACATCATTATAACTGGCAGTGCTTCTGGTGCAATTACACAAGTTATTAGTGCTCTTACTACTGAGTTTGATATCAAGGATTTAGGGTTGCTCCACTATTTCTTAGGGATTCAAATCACTAAAACTGCCACTGGTTTATTTTTGTCACAAACCAAATATGTGGCAGATCTATTGGTTAAATCTGAAATGTTTGATGCTAAACCCTGTGATACCCCATGTCTTCCTTACAACCGGTTACTCAAAGAGGATGGGGATCCTTATTCCAATCCTAAGTTGTATAGAAGTATTGTAGGGGCTCTACAATACTTAACTTTCACAAGGCCAGATATTGCCTTTTCTGTGCATCAAGTCTGTCAGTTTATGCAGAATCCAATGGTATCCCATTTTACTGCAGTTAAACGTATATTACGCTATCTCAAGGGCACAATGCAATTTGGTATCTCATATACTATGGGAGATTTGCAGTTAAAGGCTTTTAGTGATGCTGATTGGGCAGGGGACCCTAATGACAGAAGATCTACTACTGGTTTGGTGGTGTTTTTGGGTAACAATCCAATTTCGTGGTCCTCTAAGAAGCAACAAACTGTTTCCAGATCATCAACCGAAGCTGAATATCGAGCTTTATCATTTACCTAAACTGAATTGGATTGGATCAAACAATTATTAGCATTTCTGCACATTCCACTACCTCGTGTGCCTGTCCCCTTTTGTGACAATCTCTCAGCCATTGCCTTATCTTTTAATCCTGTTCAGCATCAAAAGACCAAACACATAGAAATCGACGTGCATTTTGTTCGCGAAAGAGCATCACTGAAACAACTCTCTGTGCAGTTTGTGTCTTCCCAAGAGCAGTTTGCTGATATTCTTACAAAGGGGTTGAGTGGTCCTCTTTTCAGAACTCATTGCTGTAATCTCATGCTTGGTTCCTCACAACATGCTCTTGAGGGGGGATGTTAGAGTATAGTGCTTTAGATTGTGACACATGTCATAATCTTACTGTAGTAGTTAGTTTGTTTGTTATCTGTAGCTATATAGAAGACTTTCTCATGTAATTACGAATCGATTAAGTGAATATATCAGATTGTTCTCTCTAGCTTCTCTCTCTAGCTTCTCTCTCTCTCTCTCTCTCTCTCTCTCTCTCTCTCTCTGCTCTTGATTCAATATACAAGATTACAGTATATGTTTGATCAGCTGATATAGATTAATAGTTATTAGGGCATTCTTTAGAACCACCAACTCAGCTGTGGACGTTGAAGTCTGTGGGGTCCGTTTAGTATGAGAGGAAGACTTGGGAGGCTTGATCCATTCATTAACAGACTTGACATTTGGGAGATCAGATATGCTTGATGAGCTTTATGCGTATGCCCAAATGTTTTCTGAAGAAACCCTGGAAAATCCCCTTCAGGAAGCCCAAACTGTGCGCAATACTGATGCAGAGGAAGGAGAAATGGGCATTGCTCTTGATTCCATGAGAATCAAAAGGTGGAATATTTTTTTATTTTTTATTTAGTTTCTCTTGATGTTTAAACATCCTTCAATTACTTGGACTAATATAAGTTGTACTTATAGGCAACTGTTAGCTGAATCTGGAAATGAGTTTCTGATACCAGAACAGGATTTTACTTCAATACTGCACAAGTATAGATGCTATCTCAAACAAAAGCAAGATGTTCTCATGGGGTGTGATAAAGCAATATTAATAGGCCACCCAAAACCCTTAATGTTGGCCAACAGGGATTCCACCCAACAAAAGGGTGCAGAAGAAGATGTTCCACTGCTGGTATCATTGTTGGTTGGTCATGTACATGTATTGGCTGAGACTCAACTCTATGGAAGCTATAGTCCAGCACAATGGAAAAGGTACCTGCAGGCTTTCCTTCAAAACTCCCAGGTGGCAACACTCAGTATTAAAGGAGATAAAATTTCAGTTTTAAAGCATTTCAATCCTTGGAACGCTTTCAATTTTTGTTTCCCGCAGAAGGTAGAGTATTTTAAACATTGGATTGCCAAGTCATCCTGGGAAGGAATCCAACTACCTCCAAAACTGTATGTTGATAAAAATTGGAGGGGACTTGTTATCACACCCAAAATTTAAAACAATTGCCCAGCCTTGACAGTGGACAGCTGTGGTATCCGTCTCTTGTACCAGCAAGACGAGGAGGAATTTAAGCAAGCAATAATCCAGTCCTAGACCTCCTCCTTTGACAATGTGGATGTAAGCACGTCTGGGTAGTGATCTTTCATCAGAATCAGAAATGGATCGTAGCCGAGAGAGATCGGTGATGATTACAATTCGGTAAAAATGATCCTTTCTGATTTTCCTTTTAAAGCATCGTGTTGGCAATGCTGCCTATCGATTCTGAAGAAAGAAGGAAAATATCAACAAGTCAAAGAACGCGGATCCTGTTTTAGTGAGAGAGCTAAAAGAGAATCAAATCACAAATGGAAGCGTTTAGCTTTTAGAGAAAAACAGGGGAACCCGAGTAGTAGATGCGGGCCCAATGCTCATAACCCTTCGAGTGACCGGTAGGAAATTTCGGGGACGAAATTTTTATAAGGGGGGTAGTCTGTAACACCCCGACCCCAAATTTTCCCGAATTTAACCCGTAATTAATTATTTAATTATTTTAGGGTATTTTAGTCACATTTTTAACCGGAGAGAGTTTGGGACCGTGACTTGTATTTTTGGATAGGTCGTGCTGAGACGAGTTCATAGACACGTAGTGGGCTCGAATCGGAGTTGTAACGAGAGAGATATGGTCAAAAGAATCCCAGTGGCACAATCGTAAATATTTCGAAATGGAATTTTTATAAAAATCTGGTTTTCTCTCTCTCTCTCTCTCTCTCTCTCTCTCTCTCTCTCTCTCTCTCTCTCTCTCTCCCGCGACCTCTCTCTCTCTCCCCCGTTCAGCTCCAGCTCGCCGCCACCACGGAGCACGGCGACCGTCGCCACCGGTCCCGTTGGACTCGCCACGTCGCCGCCTTCCTCCCGTGACCAGTCGCCGGCCTTGGACCGCCGCCTATCGGCCGGAAACTGGCGATTTCTCGCTGGAATTCATCCAAACTTCAAGCCATTCGATCTCCTCCGTTTCTCAACCAAATCAGTCGAGTGAGGTATGGATTTTCATCTATTTCTCGTGCTCTATCTGCTGGTGGGTTGGGTTTAGATCAATTTTTAGCGTAACCAATTCGATTTTCGAATTGAAAATCGGCCGAACTTCGGCCGCCGTGATCGGCCATTTCCGGCCACTTTTTGGGGGTCGTCCAAGAACAAAAGTGACTCCAAATGGGGTGTTTTACCTAGGGTAGGAGTTTGGAGTCTCGGTTCCAAGATTTTTAGACGGACCGTAATCGCTTTGGACACCTGGTCTGCCCGCGCGTGTGGCGGTGCGTGGGCGAGGGTGGTGGAATGTCTCTGGTCAGTTTTGAGGTCCTCGTGCCGTCACGAGCGCGTAGGATTTCGCGGATCTCAATTCGGACGTCGTTTGACTATCGAACGGATATCGCCTATTGGGCGTTATCCGGTTCGATAGGTTGGGACCGTTGGATGGTCCCGAAATTAATATATGTTAAACTAGGTATTTCTAGGATCGTGGAGGAATTCACGGATCGTGAATCGGAGCCCCGGATGTTCCGATTTAATATTTTAAAGTCTATATTTTATATTAACCGTTAGATCGTGCGATCGTGAGCGATCCGACCGTCCGATCTGAACCAAACTGGTAGGACAAGTGTCCTATAATTTATAGAACCCGTAGGAACTTTCGGATCGGAGTTTGGAGGTCGTGGTCCCCGTGGGCCCGTTTGACCAGGGTTAGGGTAGTTTGACCCTTGGTTGACCGTGAGTCTCCCGGAGTAATCTCACCTTCCCAGGGGGATTATCTGGTGCTAGACTATTATTAGGGTTTACGCAATATTAGTATTAAAATATAATGATATATATGTTTGTACAAGGGTACAAAAGAGTCTAGAATGTTAGTTGGAGTGCTATACGCACTACCTTAGGTACCTCCCTGGATCTTGGTTTCACTACAAGCACCACCAAGTGAAAGTCGGGTCTCACGTGGCGTAGGTTATCCGGCGTTGAGACAGGCCCCATACGTGGCGTTGGTTGTACCGGCGTATGGGGAGATATTGTAATATTGTGTTGAGGTCGCACGTGGCGTAGGTTATCCGGCGTGTCGACAGGCCCCATACGTGGCGTTGGTTGTACCGGCGTATGGGGAGATTTGTGATATGATGTTGAGGTCCCGCGTGGTGTAGGTTATCCGGCGTTGGGACAGGCCCCATACGTGGCGTTGGTTGTACCGGCGTATGGGGAGTTATGTGATATGACGTGCAGGTCTCGCGTGGCGTAGGTTATCCGGCGTTGAGACAGACCCCATACGTGGCGTTGGTTGTACCGGCGTATGGGGAGATATTAGGATAGTATGGTATGGTCGCACGTGGCGTAGGTTATCCGGCGTGTTGACAGACCCCATACGTGGCGTTGGTTGTACCGGCGTATGGGGAGATTATGTGAAATACAGAGAAATGAAATGAGGTATCGCCTAAGTGTGGAATTGGGTTGTATGGAAGAACTACGTGTGGCTTGATCCCTCGGTGAGGGTACGTAGGCAGCCTAAGGTTGTTAGGTGCAGCCGCAGACTATTATTAGTCATAAAGGGGTATTTGATTTGTTGGGTAGTTGTTTAAGATTTATTGGAAGGCCGAAGGCCATTTATGTAAATTGCATGAAATTATATTGTGCATGCTGCCAGTTGGGAATATAAATTGTGTTTTTATGCAGGTATAAATTTTGGGGAAATGTCCAATTTATAGGGGAGACTCTGCCGAAATTTCGGCAGAAAGTCTCGGTCTTTAGTAAGTGGGCCCGGCATCGGGGTGATGTCAGGAATTCCAAAGGGTTCGTCCCGGATTTTGGGAAAATTTGGGGCGGGTCCTTTCAGTGGATATCATTACTCAGTTTGTGGAAGATCTCCCTCCCGAGCAGCCACATCAAGATCTTATGGGGCAAACCAGTGGAATATTAATACCCCAACCACAACATGTTCAGGTCTCTCTCTCTCTCTCTCTCTCTCTCTCTCCCCTTTTTTTCTCTCTCACATCAGCTATCTGAATCCAATAATATTTCTTGATTTTTATATTTTGTAGGACTTTAATCGAGACATCATACTTCAAGCAACTTTCCCTCCAATTATCCAAATTCTAGAGTGGTTTAGTCCTTTTCATGTCAGTGGTCCTTGAGTGCAAATCCCGTTACCGCCATCTCTATGTAGCCACATAAATTGGATGGGACTGGCGCTTTATGCAATTTTCTCTGAGCTTGAGAATCCAACTACCTGCCACAACAAATTAGATCCAGAAACTCCTCACTACCTGATTTGTCACTTGGAAACTGACAACACAAGTTTGGAATATTCTCTCCACCCCTATCAAACAACGGGGGGAGAAGTAAAGTGGTTAGAAGATGAAGGATTCATTTGGATGTCCTATATACCACGGAAGTGGTTTTAAGATCAATTGAATGGGTGTAGTCTCGTAAACGCTTCATTTGCAAGTGATAGGGGAGGGCTGTACGTGAAAAAATGTGTGGTTTCCGTCCAGTATATCAGCATGAGGACGAGTTTACCTCTTTTCTTGAGACCAAAGAAACAAATGATCAGCTCTAGCGCTAGCATGATGGGGGTGAGGGCAAGGCAGGACCTAGCAGCAGATCAGCCAGCTCCATGCAAGACCCTCTCCTGAAAAGCGTGGAAGGAATCGAGGGTCCTAAGCTTAATAAGGACAAGGGTAAACAAGTTCTGGAATAGTCTGTGAATGTAATAGGAAAACAGACAGCTGCATGTTTGGTTGTCTCTCGTAGAAGTCAAGATGTGTGTTAGCTTTCTGTTTGAATAACTGAGGGTTCATGAGTCCTCTCTGCTGTCGTTTAATTTCTTAAATCACTAGCTAGGTTTATGGTTTTATATCTCTTAATAAAAGTCAAGAAGTGTTCTCTTACAAGTGAACCGTGTGGATTAAATATCACCTTGAAATAATTTAAGAGTTATATGACCTCTCTATTACGAGAAGCATGTTTTTTAATCACCTTATGTGGGTATGTTTGTGAAGGACAGTGCCCTTCTTTTGACACACTTCTTTTGTAGGTGCTTAAATTCATGCCAAAAGAACCCCGTGCTCCAATGTATAATTTGTTCTTACAGCTAAAAGGTTCATTATACTAGGTTAATTAGTCTAATATAGGCCGTATAATTTTTATTTTCTAGACATCAACCTATTAATTTTGTAATCTATGTAAAAAAACCCAAATTCAAACTAAAATATATAAAAGGTCATAGTACTTCTACATATTTACATTGTTTGCCACCATAAATCAAATAAGTAAACATGACAATTTTCAAGCATGTCATTAAGATTCTCATTTCTAATTAATACTTCCTCATTTATAGCATTTCTTTTTTTTCTTTTTTTTTTGGGGCATTCCCTCTAATCCCTAAAATTTCAACCAATAAAAAAAATTCTTAAATTTTTTACCAATAAATAAATCTTTAAATTTTTGACCAATAAAAAATCTCTCAAATTTTGTTCCAATAAAATATAATAGGTAAATTATTATCAATACAATATAATGTACCTATCTTGTATATATCCAATTCAGGTAGGAAATTATTTTCATAATATACCTATAAATGTGTTGGCTTTAATATACCTACAATATACCCATAATAGTTAAATTACAAGTTATATTATTGCATAATAGGAAATTATTAGGTAAATTATATCCAAAATGCGTTTATAAAAGTTGGGTATATTATTTGAATAATAAGTACATTCATACTAGGTACATTATTTTTCGTAAAATAAGTAATAGGTACGTTATTTTTTCAACATAAAATTGTATGTATGCTATTATATTTATAAAATAATAAAACAATAAATAATTAATCACGATATTTCATAAGTAAATACAAATTATTAAATAAACCGATTAGGTATGTTAAATATGAATTTATTGTTAAATTTTTAAAAAATTTCCAAATTAATTCCTACATCCATTTGGAGATCTTTTCAAATTAAATGTGTGTAGTTATAATCCAATTAAAATTTGTTTCTATATTGGTTCCTACATTAATATACAAAATACAATAATGGCTTAGTTGGGGGTATTTTAGGAATAGAAAAAGCACAATAAATTCGATTTTGCCCTTGATTAGGTAACTTGCCGAGTTGAATCTTAGTCATTGGGTTTTATTTAGAAAAAACAGGATTTTATTCAAACAAAAATAAAGAGATGGGTTGTAGTTGAGGAAAAATGACTTTGAAGGGGTTAAGCTCAATTCACTATTTATAATACAACAAAACAAGGTGCATATAGGATTAATGGTTGACATAGTGGTACTGGAGCCTGAAGCCTGATGTATGTGTGGTTATGTAAAATTGGAGAGTAAAAAAACGAGAAAGAAAAAAACGAGACGAGCTATGGCATCAGGCATCTAGAGCTCTTAAAATTGTATAAGGACTTCATTGTTATTCGTTTTGCACAAGTCCAGTGTTTCACGTAGAGCTAAAGAAAGTCGAGCGGGTCCTTTATTTTCTGTCAAGTGGGTCCATTTGGCTGAGATGAATTCCAGGATTTCTTACCCAAGTATTTAGCCTGAGAGTTGTTATTACTTATTTTTATATTGTAAAGAAAATGAGTCGAAATTATTTATTTTTAATACATTATGATATGAAAGGGCTTGCTTGAATTAATTTTAAAACTTCCATCAACATATAGTTACTCTTAATGGAGATTTTCATTGATACACAAATTATGGAAAAAGAAATTGCTAGGATAGATTTCAAACGAATATATAAAGATAGAAAGCCACATATCTTAGACACAGTATGATATGAGTACTAGCTAGTTACAAAGATAAACCTTAAAATCCTAATTATTTATGATCGAGGGTTTTATTAACAACTCAACCAATACATTACATTAACCTTTATTGACAAAACAAACTCTTAATTATTACCACATAGTACCTGCAATATCCACTGAAAAAGGATTATTTATTTAATTCCCAGTTTCAGTCTCAGCAACACCAAGTCCTGGTTTTTCATGGTGCTCTTGGCTGTGCCTATACTCTCCCGGGGCGGGGGCCCGTGAAGGCCGGTGACATCCTTTACTATACGGATTATTGCATGGCGGGGGCGGGGGCGGGTCACATCCTCTAATATACGGATTATTGCATGGCGGGGGCGTACCTGGTCGGCCTTTAAAGGGATAAGGTTTCCCCCCTGAAAGAAAAGTAATCTATATAAGTCTAAAGAATTTATATCACTTTTTTTTTTTTTTTTTTTGGTGAACTAGAATTTATATCACTTTGACGGAGCATAGATCGGTTTGTATTTTGTACGGAGCAAAGTCATGCAAACAGCAGCCTAGTACAATGAACTTAACATCGAGAAGATCTTGAGAGATTAAGAAATTTCATATGATTTTGTTATAAAAAAAATATAATAATAATAAAACCAAAATTATTCGACCAAATTTTGCGCGACGAAAAATTATTCGTCGCGCAAAGCCACTTTGCGCGACGAAACTTGAAACATCGTCGCGCAAAGTCTTGCGCGACCAAATTTTGCGCGACGAAAAATAATTCGTCTCCCAAAGTCACTTTGCGCGACAAACTTTTGCGCGACGACAATACATCGTCGCGCAAAGTCTTGCGCGACCAAATTTTGCGCGACGAAAAATAATTAGTCGCCCAAAGTCACTTCGCGCGACAAACTTTTGCGCGACGACAATACATCGTCACTCAAAGTCTTGCGCGACGAAAAATAATTCGTCGCTCAAAGTGACTTTGCGCGACGAAAAGTAAACTTCGTCGCGCAAAGTCCTTATAAAAATAAATAAAATAAAAAAATATTTTTTAAAAATTTTTCCATGACGTAATCCAAACATTTTGTCACCTAAACCAATTTATTTTTGTTTTTTATTTTGTATGCATAACACTTAAGAAATTAAACGGTATATATATTTATTAAGTAACTTTAAATTTATTATTTTAGATCGGATCGGATTTTTATTAGAAAAATATATTCTTGTTGTTCGGATTGGGTTTTTGTTAGAAAATATATATTTTAAATTGACGATCGAATTATTTCATTGTATTCATATCGGGTCAAGGAGTGTAGCAGTAAAAAAATCATCAAAATCGGAGTTAAAATAACCGTTAAATCTTGATTTTTCATTATAACCGTCGAAAAGTTTTATCCCCTTACTTGATCTCTGAATGTTTATTTTTTTCGATTTCTGGCTATATGATCTCGAAGTATAAACAAACAAGTTTGATGGTTGGATCGTTGAAACTAGTTTTTTTGAATGCATATGCCATCAAAACAATATATTCACTAACAATTAAGAGTTTATTTATACTTTCTTTAAATATAACATAAGATTTTGTGGTATCCACTAGTGTAAATATTTTAAATTGAAGATCAAATTCAGTCATTGTATTCATATAAGGTCAAGGAGTGTAGCTGTAAAAAAATCATCAAAATCGGAGTTAAAATAACCATTAAATCTTGATTTTTCATTTATAACCATCGAAAAGTTTTGTCCCGTTACTTGATCAATGAATGTTTATTTTTTCCGATTTTTGGCGAATATGATCTCGAAGTATAAACAAACAAGTTTGACGGTTGGATCGTTGAAACTAGTTTCGTAGAATGTGTATGCCATCAAAACAATATATTCACTAACAATTAAGAGTTTATTTATATTTTCATTAAATATAACATAAGATTTTGTGGTATCCACTAGTGTAAATATTTTAAATTGAAGATCAAATTCAGTCATTGTATTCATATAGGGTCAAGGAGGGTAGCTGTAAAAAATCATCAAAATCGGAGTTAAAATAACCATTAAATCATGATTTTTCATTTATAACCGTCGAAGAGTTTTGTCCCGTTACTTGATCTATGAATGTTTATTTTTTTCGATTTTTGGCGTATATGATCTCGAAGTATAAAAAAAACAAGTTTGACGGTTGGATCGTTGAAACTAGTTTCGTAGAATGCATATGCCATCAAAACAATATATTCACTAACAATTAAGAGTTTATTTATACTTTCGTTAAATATAACATAACATTTTGTGGTATCCACTAGTGCAAATGTTTTAAATTGAAGATCAAATTAAGTCATTGTATTCATATAGGGTCAAGGAGTGTAGCTGTAAAAAAATCATCAAAATCGGAGTTAAAATAACCGTTAAATCGTGATTTTTCATTTATAACTATCAAAAAGTTTTGTCCCGTTACTAGATCTCTGAATGTTTGTTTTTTGTGATTTTTGGGGTATATGATCTTGAAGTATATACAAACAAGTCTTATGGTTAGATCGTTGAAGTGTGTGTGTGTGTGTGTATATATATTTATTTATTAAGTAGCTTTAAATTTATTTATTTTGTACATATAACACTTAAGAAATTGAATAGTATATACATTTATTAAGTAGCTTTCACCTTAATTATATTTTAAATCATAAAATAAAATTTTTTTATTTTTTTATTATTCATAACAATTATTTTTATAAATATTGTGCTACGAACCAATTTTTCGTCTCTCAAAAGTTTGCGCGACCAACAGTTCGTCGTGCAAAACTCAAAAAATTTGGGCGAGTACCAAAAATGGGACGCGGGTTTTTAAAATAAAAAAAAAACTTTAGACTTTGTGCGACCAATATTTTTTGTCGCGCAAAAATTTGGGTGGGTACCAAAAATGGGACACGGGAATTTTTTTATATAATTGTTTTAGACTTTGTTTTAGACTTTGCGCGACCAATACGTATTTTTCGTCGCACAAAAATTCAAAAATTTTGGCGGGTACCAAAAATGGGATGCGGGAATTTTTTAAAAAAAATTTTATTTTTTTAGACTTTACGTGACCAATACTCCTATATTCGTCGCGCAAAACTTTGTGAGACCAATACGTTTCGTCGCACAAAACTTTGCGAGATCAATACGTTTCGTTAAGCAAAACTTTGGGCGGGTACCAAAAATGGGACGCGGGAATAATTTTATATAATTGTTTTAGACTTTGCGCGACCAATATGTACTTTTCGTCGCACAAAAATTTAAAAATTTTGGCGGGTACCAAAAATAGGATGCGGGAATTTTTTTTTTCAAAAAATAATTTTTTTTAGACTTTGCACGACCAATATTTCTATATTCGTCGCGCAAAACTTTGCGAGACCAACCTTATTTTCGTCGCGCAAAGTGATACGATTTTAAAAACCGAAATAACTCCTCCACCATTTTCTCAATTTCTTTCTCTACTCTTACCTCTCCTCTCTCTTTTCCTCTCCCCAAATCCCACCCTTTCTCTCACACTCACTCCTCTCACTTAATCTCTCATCTCTCTCTTCACTATCTCTCACTCTCTCTCACTCTCTCATCTATCTTTTCACTATCTCTCACTCTCTCATCTCTCTATCACTATCTTATCTAATTCTCTCACTTCTCCCTCTCATTCTCACTCACTCTCAATCTTGCCAAAAGGTATATTCTCTCCAAATTTTAAATTTTTTTCATTAATATGTGTTTTTTGAGTTAGTTTTGAGTTTGTGTGGGGTTTGGGGTTGAGTAAAGGGGAGAGATTGGAGTTTGGGTTGGATTTGTGGTATAACAATTTTAGGGGAGATTATGCATTCTTTTTTTTTTTGTTGTTGTTATTTGACCATATTTGTTTTTTTTGTAGGTAATCATTGAGACTTTGATGGCTAAAGTTGAGGATTAGGAAGCTATCAAAACATATTATCCACCACTACCACCACAATATGCTTGTATTAGGATTTTATTATTTTACTTTGTTAATTCATGTGTACATTTTGAATATTATATATATATAAATATTTATTGGATAATTTGATCACTATTTTTCATATGTAATTTTATTTTGAATATGTCAATTTAAATTAAAGTAATTAAGAAAAATCTTACAATTAAATTAAATTTAAAAAGTAAAAATTTGAAAAAATTACTATAATTAAATTAATATCAATTTAAATTAAAGTGATTTAAAAAAAATCATACAATTAAATTATATTTAAAAAGTAAAAATTTTGAATAAATTAATATTAAAGAAATAATAATAAAAAGTAAAAATTAGTTTATTTTAATTAAAAAATTTAAAACACAAAAAAATATTTCGTCGCGCAAATATTTGCGCGACGTTAGTGTTCGTCGCGCAAAACTCTAAAAATGTGGGCGGGTACCAAAAATAGAACGCGGGAATTTTTTATTTTTTAAATTTTTTTTGAGACTTTGCACGACCAATGTTTTTTGTCGTGCAAAACTTTGCGCGACGAATATTTTTCGTCGCGCAAACCTTTGCGCGACGAATATTTTTCGTCGCGCAAACCTTTGCGCGACCAATATGTTTCGTCGCGCAAAGTTTTGCGGGACCAATAATTTTTCGTCGCGCAAAGTTACTTTGAGCGACCAATATTATTTCGTCGCGCAAAGTCGCTTTGCGCGACCAATATTTTTTCGTCGCGCAAAGTCTCTTTGTGCGACCAATGAAAAAACTTGGTCGCGCAAAGTCTTTCTTCATGATCTTTGCGCGACGGATTCTGCGCGACGAAGTTTTTGTCCCGTTAAAATTTGTGCGACTACAGTGTATTTTGCGCGACGAAATTCTCTTCGTCGCGCAAAGTGTAAAATGTAGTAGTGTGTTGAATATGCTCGTGGGATTCTCACAGAACTAAGAAAAGAACATCAAAACCCACGTAGATGTTGATAAATAAATATATACAAATACATAGATGTCACAACAACAGACCATTTTCTCCAAATACAATACCATAGAAGAAAGTTACGTATGGAAGACAAAATAAGCATTCAGACAAAAAAATAAAAATAAAGAGAGGGCATAATATAAGCAGTGTGCCGTGGGGGATGAAAAATCACTTTTCTTTTTTGTTTTTTGAGTAAAAATCCTAAGCATACCACCCACTTCCAAGGCACGTGAAAACCAC
>NC_047653.1:14604376-14625288 GCF_902201215.1 Prunus dulcis | reverse complement strand
ATCTGCTTCTATTTTTGAAATCGACTTCACCCATTGAGAATTTTTTGAGAGAAAAATTTTTACTACGTATTTTCTACTTGGTGAGGCCATGATTTTCGAATTGAGATTTCCATATTTCTTTTGAAATATGCTTCTCCTCTTCAAAATCCGCATCTAGCATTTCATCATCTTCATATGTTTATATAGAAATTAGATTCTTGATTGGTTTCTTCAAGAATATGGTTTCTTGGTGTGGAAAATGAAGATGAGAGTACTACTCTATCCCTCAGACTCAATTTCAACAAGAAAGGAGTCCATTGTTATCTCACACTTCATCACAACACAGGTGAAGCGATATAAGCAGTGAAGAGAGGAATACTCAAGCTTATGATCACTCACCATTGAAATGGAGAAGGCTAGATGATGAGCTTGCACAGTGCAATATGTGCATAATTGAACCAAAGAAATATGCAGAGGCAGCTCAAGACAAATCATGGCTAAAAGCTATGGAAGATGAACTATAAATGATTGAAAAAAATGGTACATGGGAACTAGAAGCCAACTGAGAAGCCAATTATTGGAGTCAAGTGGATTTAGAAAACAAAGCTAAACTTAGATGGTTCAGTCCAAAAGAATAAAGCAAGGTTAATTGCCAAAGGGTATGCTCAGAAACCTGGATTGGACTACAATGAAACCTATGCTTCTGTAGCTAGATTGGACACCATTAGAACTCTCATTGCTCTAGTTGTTCAGAAAGAATGGAAGCTATATCAGCTTGATGTAAAATCAGCCTTCCTAAATGTGGTGCTGTAAGAGGAAGTCTATATAGACCAACCAAAAGGTTTTGTGGTCAAAGGCAAAGAAGACAAGGTGTATAGTTGCACAAAGCCCTCTATGGGGTAAAACAGGCACCTAGAGCCTGGTATGGAGAGATAGATACCTACTTCACTCAGTGTGGCTTTGAGAAGAGCCTAAGTGAAGCTACCTTGTATACCAAGACAACGGGAAACAAAGACATCCTAATTGTTTCTATTTATGTAGATGACATTGTGTATATAGGAAGTAGCAAGGAACTGCTGGATGAATTCAAGGAAGACATGATGATGAAATATGAGATGATAGATTTGGGTCTTCTACATCATTTTCTTGGTATGGGAGTGGTTCAAACAAGCTCTAGCATATTCATTCACCAAAAGAAATATGCAAGCTCTCTACTGAACAAGTTTAGATTAAATGAATGCAAGACTGTGACCACACCCCTTGTAGCAACTGAGAAATTGACTAAATATGATGGAAGTGGAGCCACAAGCAAAGAACAGTACATAAGTATTGTAGGTAGCCTGTACTTAACTACCACTAGACCAGATATCATGTATGCCCTTAGTCTACTTCCTAGATTCATGCACTGTTCTACAAGCAAACACTATGGAAGTGCTAAACGAGTGCTAAGACATATCAAGGGGACTCTAGACTATGGCTTAGATATGTGAAAGGGAAAAATGCAATGCTGATTGGCTTCTGTGATTGTGACTGGGGTGGATCAATTAAGGACAGTAAGAGCACATCTGGATATACATTCTCTTTTGGCAGTGGTGTTTTCTCTTGGGCTTCAGTCAACCAAAATTGTGTTGCATTGTCTACTGCAAAGGCAGAGTACATAAGCGCATCAGAAGCCACTGCACAATCCATTTAGCTTAGATTTGTGCTAAAAGACTTTAGGGAACTTCAGACAGAAGCAACTCCATTACAGTGTGACAACAGATATGCAATTGTTGTCACTAAGAACCATGTGTTTCATCAGAAAACAAAGCATATTGATAGAAGATATCACTTCATCAAAGATGCATTAGGAGAAGGCACCATTGATTTGGTGTACTGTCCTACAAGTGAAGAACTTGCTGACATCTTCACCAAACCATTGGCTAAGGATCGATTCAATTATCTCAGGAGTATGCTTGGAGTTAAATCAGCTCAAGACTTAAAGGGGAGTGTTGAATTATAAGTTCTTAAGCTGGCTTATTAGTTAGTTTAAAACAGTTTTCGTTTTCTTTAACTTTGCAAGCCAAGTGTAAAGATCCTATTGGATGTCTAGATGAATGGCTGAGATCACTTTGAGATGTAAAGGATCCAGCTACTGTGCCTAACGGTTATATTCCCTCACTCCAAGTGAGTGAGGCTGCGAGACTGATGAGATATGAACATTCCTCTGCTACACGTACAGCAGAGCGGTTTTTGCCAATCTTTCCTCTTTCGTTTTTCTCTCCTTCGTCACTCTCCATTCACACACACTAACTATTTAAACGTCTTTAAATTACTTGGACTAATATAAGTTGTACTTATAGGCAACTCTTAGCTGAATCTCGAAATGAGTTTATGATACCAGAACAGGATTTTACTTCAATACTGCACAAGTATAGATGCTATCTCAAACAAAAGCAAGATGTTCTCATGGAATGTGATAAAGCAATATTAATAGGCCACCCAAAACCCTTAATGTTGGTCAACAGGGATTCCACCCAACAAAAGGTTGTAGAAGAACATTAACAGTGCAGGTATTTGCTGAGACTCAACTCTATGGAAGCTATAGTCCAGCACAATGGCAAAGGTACCTGCAGGCTTTCCTTCAAAACTCCCAGGTGGCAACACTCAGTATTAAAGGAGATAAAATTTCTGTTTTAAAACATTTCAATCCTTGGAACGCCTTCAATTTTTGTTTCCCACGGAAGGTAGAGTATTTCAAACATTGGACTGCTATGTCAACCTGGGAAGGAATCCAACTACCTCCAAAACTGTATGATGATAAAAATTGGAGGGGACTTGTTATAATTGCTTCTTTTTCAGTCCATGAGCATCCAACTGCCACCCTTGAAGATCTGGGCTCCAAAATGACTGTCAAACTTCTGTGTCCCTTAAGAATGGGGGAACATTGCTTGAATCCGGTTGCCATGTGTTCCATAACAAAAGAGAAATTCAAGTGGTTACATGTGCGGGGATTTATTTGGGTGACTTACATACCCCATGTTTGTGTTAAAATGTAAACTGTCTAGCTAATTTCAGATTAGTTACCAAGTTTTAGATCAGTTTATATTTAATCTGTTTTCAGTCCTATGTTAGCTGTGTGCCTTGTGCTGACCTTCCCCTTCCTATATCTGGGGCTCATATCTTCTTGGCAGAAACCATTACCTTAATTTCTACCTTCATTAGGGTTCTGCAGCTGTCTCTTGTATCTCTGCATGTCAACATAAACTTCTTTTTGCAATAGTTAAGATTTCTTCATTTCTTAGAAATCATGTATGCCATTATGTCTTAGAGAATACTCACTGCCTTCCTTTTACAATGTCTTTTTATAAAGGCGAGAAAATTCGATTAACCACATTTTTGAAGAAAGCGCAAACTCCTCTCTCTCTTTTCTCTCTGTGCAGATTTCTTGCTCCCTTCGCAATCCAAATATTCAACATGGTATCAGGTGCGCAGGTTGAATCTGGATAATGGGAGTTGAAGCTGTGTGAGCTGAGTTTGGAAATCCAACGAGAAATTCCTACTCTCAGCTCATTGATTCTGGTCTAAGATGGCTGGGTCAGGAGGAAGTGATCTTAGAGCTCCAATATTCAATGGGGAGAACTATGAGTTTTGGAAGATTCGAATGAGAACAATTTTCAAATCTCATGGAATCTGGAATTTGGTTGAGAAAGGCCTTCTTATTCCAGATTCAAAAGCTGCTGAAGAAGAGTCATCAGATTCAGAGATGGTGTCCTTGTTGATGAAGGATGCTAAGGCACTTGGTATTATCCAAGGTGCTGTTTCAGATGACATCTTCCCCAGAATCTCAAATGAAGAAACCTCAAAAGGTGCTTGTGATATCTTGCATCAGGAGTTTCATGGTGATAAGCAAGTCAGATCCATCATGCTGCAGGGTCTGCGCCGAGATTTTGAGTACACCAGGATGAGAGATGATGAGATCCTGTCTGGATACATCACTCGGCTACTTGAGCTTGTGAATCAGATGAAGGGATATGGAGAAGATCTGACCAAAGGGAGGATAGTTCAAAAACTGCTAATAAGCCTAACCAAGGAGTTTGATCCAGTCTGTTATGTGATTGAACAAACTAGGGACATTGAAACTATTGAAGTGCAAGAGGTGATTGCTGCATTGAGGGGTTTTGCTCAGCGCCTTGATAGGCATGCTGAGAACACCACTGAGAAAGCCTTCAGCAGCATGAGCATAAATCAAAAGGGATCACAATCCAATTCTGGTGTTGGTAATAATAAATCAAAGAAGAGCTGGAAATCGAAGGGTAAGAAATGGGATTCAAAACCTCAAAATAGTGGCAATCAAAGTGGAAAGCATGAACCAGGGGAAAAATCTGATCAAGCAAAAGGAAAATGCAAGCATTGTGATAAGCTTCACTATGGAGAATGTTGGTTTAAAGGAAAACCAAAGTGCTATGGGTGCAATCGTTTTGGACATCTCATTAAAGACTGTGAACAATCAAATAAGACTGAGAAACTTGCAAACGTGGCTAGCAAGGTAACAGAACCTGCTACTATGTTCTATGCTTGTCATTCAGCTTCTATTGAAAAAAATATGAATGTGTGGTATGTGGATAGTGCTTGTAGTAATCATATGACTGCTCATGAGTCCTTACTTATTGATATTGATAGAAATGTGAACTGTAAAGTTAAGATGGGCACTGGTGACTTTGTACAATCAATAGGCAAAGGTACTTTGACTATAGATGTGCAAGGGGTTACTAGATTCATTAGAGAAGTCATGATTGTACCTGGACTGGATGAGAATCTATTGAGTGTAGGACAGATGATTGAGCATGGGCATTGGTTGGTGTTTGGAGATAATGAGGTTGACATTTATGAAGATAAGCAACTGCAAGAGCTAATTGCAAGGGTTCAAATGAAAGGGAACAGATGTTTTCCCTTAGATCTTAAATATGTCAATCCTCCTGTGGCAAATAGAGCAACAATTGGAGATCCATCTTGCTTGTGGCACAGAAGATTTGGGCATCTAAACTACTGCAGTTTGAGACTCTTACAAGAGAAAGACATGGTTCAGGGTCTACCTAAGTTACAAGAATCTGAGAAGACTTGCTCGGGTTGTGCTATAGGCAAGAGTCACAGAAGTTCATTTGATAAAGAAATAACTTGGAGAGCCTCTCAACCACTTGAACTGATCCACTCTGATATCTGTGGTCCAATGCAGTCTATCACACTTGGAGGGAATAGATACTTTCTCACCTTCATTGATGATCACACTAGAATGTGCTGGGTGTTTTTCTTGCAGCAAAAGTCTCATGCATTCAACATATTCAAGAGGTTCAAAAACATGGTTGAGTTGCAAAGTGGTTATCAAATTAAGAAGCTAAGAAGTGATAGAGGTGGAGAATATACATCTTTGGAATTTTCAAAGTTTTGTGAAGAAATGGGATTAGAAAGGCAACTAACTATTGCCTACTCTCCACAACAGAATGGAGTTGCAGAGAGAAAGAATCGTACTGTGATGGAAATGGCAAGAACAATGATGCATGAGAAGAAAATCCCTTTGAAATTTTGGGCAGAAGCTGTCAATACAGCAGTATACCTGCAAAACAGAAGTCCAACGAGTGCTCTGGATAATACAACTCCATTTGAGAAGTTCAGTGGGAGAAAACCAGGTGTCAAGCACTTGAGAATATTTGGTTCTCTGTGCTACATCCATATTCCTTCTCAGAAAAGACACAAGCTAGAAGAAACTGGAATGAAGGGAGTATTTCTAGGATATGGGATTTGTGAGAAAGGGTATAGAGTTTTTAATCTAGAAACTAAAAAGATTGAACTCTCAAGGAGCATTATCTTTGATGAGAAAACAATGTGGAATTGGGAATTGAATGAAGAAGTTCAAGTGACTATTCCATGGCATGAAGAAGAAAGTTCAAGAATATCAGATATTGATTCATATCCTGATGAATCACTTCAGTCGAGTCAATCTCCTCAGAGACCACAAGTGGCTAATGATCTGCAAACCACTCTGGAATCAGCTACTCATGATTCATCAGTTTCAATCTCTGAAACTTTTGATCATACTCCACAAAAATGGAAGAACTTAAGTGAGGTCTATGCTCAATGTAATCTGAGCATTATTGAACCAGAGAGTTACCATGAAGCAGCCAAAGATGAAGCTTGGAACAAAGCTATGACTGAAGAGATATCAATGATAGAGAAGAACTCCACTTGGAAATTGGTTGATAGACCAGGCAGCAAACCAATTGTGGGAGTAAAGTGGATATATAAAACTAAACTAAATCTTGATGGCTCCATTCAAAAACACAAGGCAAGACTTGTAGCCAAGGGTTACACACAAAAACCAGGGATTGATTTCAATGAAACCTTTGCTCCAGTAGCAAGGTTAGACACTATTAGAACTCTCATTGCACTAGCTGCACAGAAAGGCTGGAAATTATGGCAATTGGATGTCAAATCAGCTTTCTTAAATGGTGTTCTTGAAGAGGAAGTCTATGTGGATCAACCTGAAGGCTTTGTGATTAAAGGAGCTGAGGATAAGGTGTACAGACTAAGGAAAGCTCTCTATGGACTAAAGCAGGCTCCAAGGGCCTGGTACAGTGAGATCGACACTTACTTATATCAGTGTGGTTTTCACAGAAGTCCAAGTGAAGCAACCCTCTATGTGAGAACCAAGGAAGGTGTGGGAACATTAATTATATCAATCTATGTAGATGACATAGTATATACTGGAAGCAGTGATGAATTGGTGAAAGAATTCAAAGCTGAAATGATGTGCAAGTATGAGATGTCTGACTTGGGTTTACTCCACCATTTTCTTGGTATGGGAGTAACACAAACTGAAGGGAGCATCTTCATTCATCAAAAGAAGTATGCTCTCACTCTCTTAGATAAATTTGGTCTTAAAGACTGCAAGTCAGTAAGCACTCCATTAGTAGCTACTGATAAATTGAAAAGAGAGGATGGTAGTGATCCTGCAGATGAAAGTCTGTTCAGGAAAATTGTTGGCAGCCTGCTGTACCTCACTGCAACCAGGCCAGACATCATGTTCTCTGCTTGCCTGCTTGCAAGATTCATGCACAATCCTTCTAAGATGCACTATGGGGCAGCTAAAAGGGTTCTAAGGTACATACAAGGCACAATTGACTATGGAATTGAGTATGTGACTGGAAAATCTGCTCTCTTAGTTGGCTACTGTGACAGTGACTGGAGTGGATCTGAGGAAGACATGAAAAGCACTTCTGGATATGCTTTTTCATTTGGAAGTGGAGCTTTTTCATGGGCATCTGTCAAACAACACAGTGTTGCACTCTCTACTGCAGAGGCAGAGTATGTGAGTGCAGCAGAAGCTACATCTCAAGCCATTTGGCTCAGGTTTGTTCTTGAAGATTTTGGGGAAGAACAGACCACTGCAACTACTGTGTTTTGTGACAACACCTCAGCCATAGCAATGGCTAAAAATCCAGTTTTTCATCAACGAAGCAAGCATATTAAAAGGAAGTTCTATTTTATTAGAGATGCAATTCAAGAAGATGTGATTGAACTGCTCTACTGCAAGGGAGAAGAGCAGATTGCTGATATCTTCACCAAAGCTCTTCCCAAAGACAGGTTTGATTATTTGAGAAGAATGCTTGGAGTGAAATCAGCTAACACTTTAGAAGGGAGTGTTAAAACGTAAACTGTCTAGCTAATTTCAGATCAGTTACCAAGTTTTAGATCAGTTTATATTTAATCTGTTTTCAGTCCTATGTTAGCTGTGTGCCTTGTGCTTATATGCCAGGCTCATATCTTAAGTCTGTTATGATTTCCCAGCTGTTAAGACAGCTGTGTAATGCCATGTGTCATACTCACATTGGCCTACTTTTGCAATCCGTTAGATTTGAATCTAAGGCTGTAAGAGAGATCATGTAATTGTCATGAGAGAATATAAGCTCTGCTGCAATGTTTATGCAGAGCAAGAGAATTCAGTTAATACATTTTCAGAAAGGCAAACTCCTCTCTCTTTCTCTCTTTTCTCTCTGTGCAGATTTCTTGCTCCCTTCGCAATCCAAATATTCAACAGTTTGTCTATCAGAGTTTAGTGATGCTAATTCTGATATTGTAGTGCCCAAAATTTACAACAATTGCCCAGCCTTCACAGTGGACAGCTGTGGTATCTGTCTCTTGTACCAGCAAGACGAGGAGGAATTTAAGAAAGCAATAATCCAGTCCTGGACCTCCTCCTTTGACAATGTGGATCTCATTACTCAGTTTGTGGAAGATCTCTCTCCCGAGCAGCCACATCAAGATCATATGGGGCAAACCAGTGGAATATTAATACCCCAACCACAACATGTTCAGGTCTCTCTCTCTCTCTCTCTCTCTCTCTCTCTCTCTCTCTCTCTCTCTCTCTCTCCCCTTTTTTTCTCTCTCACATCAGCTATCTGAATCCAATAATATTTCATGAGTTTTATATTTTGTAGGATTCTAATCGAGACATCATACTTCAAGCAACTTTCCCTCAGTCCTTTTCACGTCATTGGTCCTTCAGGGCAAATCCCGTTACCGCCATCTCTATGTAGTCACATAAATTGGATGGGACTGGCGCTTTATGCAATTTTCTCTGAGCTTGAGAATCCAACTACCTGCCACTACAAATTGGATCCAGAAACTCCTCACTGCCTGATTTGTCACTTGGAAACTGCCAACACAAGTTTGGAATATTCTCTCTACCCCTATCAAACAATGGGGGGAGAATTAAAGTGGTCAGAAGATGGAGGATTCATTTGGCTGTCCTATATACCACGGAAGTGGTTTCAAGATCAGTTGAATGGGTGTAGTCGGGTAAATGCTTCATTTGCAAGTGATAGGGGAGGGCTGTACGCGAAAATGTGTGGTTTCCGTCCAGTATATCAGCATGAGGACGAGTTTACCTCTTTTCTTGAGACCAAAGAAACAAATGATCAGCGCTACCATGATGGTGGTCAGGGCAAGGCAGGACCTAGCAGCAGAACAGACAGCTCCATGCAAGACCCTCTCCTTAAAAGCGTGGAAGGAATCGAGTGTCCTAAGCTCAATAAGGAAAAGGGTAAACAAGTTCTGGAATAGCCTGTGAATGTAGTAAGAAAACAGACAGCTCCATGTTTGGTTGTGTCTTGTAGAAGTCAAGTTGTGTGTTAGCTTTCTGTTTGAATACCTGAGGGTTCATGTGTCCTCTCTGCTGTCGTTTAATTTCTTAAATCACTAGCTAGGTTTATGGGTTTATATCTCTTAATAAAAGTCAAGAAGTGTTCTCTTACAAGTCAACCGGGTGGATTAAATATCTACTTGAAATAATTCAAGAGTTATATGACCTCTCCTCTATTACGAGAAGCATGTTTTTTAATCACCTTGTGTGGGTATGTTTGTCAAGAGCAGCTGCCCTTCTTTTGACACGTTTCTTTTGTAGGTGCTTAAATTCATGCCAGTGCACCAGTGTATAATTATGTTCTTACGTACGGCTAAAAGGTTCATTATACCACCACATACTATTAGAATATACAACAAAACACAGTGCATATAGGATTAATGATTGACGTTGTGGTAATGGAGCGCAATGTATGTGGTTATGTAAAATTGGTGAATAAAAAAACAAGAAACAAAAAAAACACCAACAAAAAAAAAAAAAAAAAAAACGAATACTGAAAACTAAGAACAGTTTAAACTGCTATCATAATTTGGGTTTCAAAACAAAAACTCAATACTAAAAACGAAATGGTTACCAAAAGTAGAGGAAGAGATTAAGACTTGGGAGTGAAGCAATGAAAAAGAGACGAGCGATGGCATCTGGAGCTATTAAAATTGGATTAGGACATCGTTGATTTTAGTTTTGCACAAGTCCAGTCACTACTACCAATAGAGGCTATGCAGCCACTATTTTTAAATCAGTATCCTAGTTTGGGGTTGCTATTGTTTTTTGGGTACCATTTATTGAGTCAGTCCTTCCCTATTTTCCATTAAAGAAATACCTTTTAGATACAAGCCATTTGAGTTAAGCCAAGCCATGCTCAATGGCTTCAAGCTTGGGATCTGATATTTGGAATGGTGTCTATTATATTAGGCACTAATCATGACATTTCAATTTGCAATTGTGTACTCTTCAAACAAGACAGATGTGAGTTTTAGTATCTTCTCCCTTAGAGCAACTCCACCCGTTTGCCTCGGGCTGGGCTCCCTCGCTGGAGCTGGCCTTAGAAACGCAAAAATACAGCAGTTCACGTTGGTTCAATGTCAGTCCCCATTGTATGAGTACCCATTTAATAGCACCCTATCATTTATGTAATATACACTTAGAAGCCAATATTTCATATTATCTAAACAACTTTTAATTATTAAACCCCTCAAGGTTATGTAAAATTCTTTAATTAAATAGTCTTACGAGTCGTCTTGGTGCATCAGCTTGTCGTTAGTTAAATTGTACCTTCTCAAGGTAGTTACATCCCAATTGTTCTTGTTTCTTCCCCTTAATTATCTTGTTTCCAAAATTAATTCCACAAAAGGCCAAATGCAGAGAGATAGAAATTTGGTAAACTTCAGATACATAATGCTCATTACTTTACATGAGTCCTCCAGCAATAGGAGATGGATACACAAGAGTACAACGTGGATAAATGCACTCAGGTAAACGACCCTAGCTAGAACTCTAATAAGGAAACCCAAAGAACCCGGGCAAGCAAAGACATAGTAGAAACAAATCCATGAGGCCAACAAAAAGCTTGCAGAAATATACAGAAGATATTAACATAAAAAAAGATCACCAAGGGGGCCTAGAAGACCATCTCTTGAAAGTAGAAGCACCATAGAGGGAGGAACCTGGGAAATCTCATTGCATCTCTTGAAAGCAGAAGCACCCTAATTTGGAATACAATGCATGTATGGTTGAATAATTCCACTTTATAGGCTGCTCTGCTTTTCAAATATGTGTGTGTTTATATTCTCCCGCCTGCTTTCAAATTTCATAGTCAAGGTAATAGGAACCAGCGGGAAAATATGGCCCTTATTTTGGGACCTATGTTGCCAAGTACTTCTGTCATCAAAGCCCTTTGGGATTGGGACTACCCTAAAAGTCAGCAACTAATTTAAGCCAGAAGAAGCTCCGAGTCAAGGGAAGCCAAGCTGAATTGGGTTATTTGTAGGGCAATTGGCTGCTTTAATCTTGGCTCACCTAATTTATTCACTAATATCCTTATTTTGAAACCAATCACAAATGCCCCTTATAAAAATTCCCTATTGACAACCTATTGCCCATCCTTCACTTAGTTTTTTTTCTTTTGAGTCATTGCTCTCTGAAATACTCTCATCTCTCTATTCTCTTTCTCTTCCACTTCTTCCTTCTGCCCCTCTTTCACTTTTATTTAGTCGTTCTAAGCTCTCCCAAATCCTCTTTCACAATTTCTCAGTCTCACTCTCTCAGCCCTTCTCTCCTCTCTTCTCTCTTTCACTCGCACCCACATCTGCGACAATGACCTCACCCTTTCCACCTCCATCTCTCACTCTCTGTCACCTCTTTTGACCTCCATGCATGGCTTCTCAGGTAGCCAGATCGGCTTTTCTCCTTCACATTTGGGTTTTCTTCTCCTTGTTTCAATTTCATATATGGGTTTGGATTTTTGGTGCTTGATGTGAGTTCAAGTCCCTTCAAGTCAAATTTGAGTGAGATAGTACAGAAATTTGTTTGATGAAACATAATTGTGGGTTTAATTTAAAATTTTACTCTCTGGATTTACAATTAATATTTTCAGCTTGTGTAGAGAATGTTATTTCAGTGTGATTATACAAGAACTTTCTGAGGAATATGATGCTTGAAACTTGTTTATAAAATTTTGGGATTGTGCAACAAATTTTTCTCAGTTTGTCTTGGGATTGTGTAACAAATTTTGGGTTTTTCGGTGAGGTTTGACTCTCAGCTCCTCTCCTCTTAGTTATCTCTTCCAACTCACAGCTGATTCTTTTTGGGTTTTTTGGTGAGGTCTGCAATAAACATGCGATATGCATACAATAAACAAGCAATACACATGCAATAAACAAGCAATACACATGCAATAAACAAGCAATAAACATGTATTATATACATGCAATAAACATGCAATATACACGCAATAAACAAGCAACATACACGAAGGGAGAGAGCTTGTATTATAGTTATCTTGCTGAGCATGTTTATTGCAATAAACAAGCAGTATACACGCAATAAATTTGAAATTTCTAAGTTTTTTTTTTTTATTGTCTTACTATTATCATCGTATTGGCCTTGTATTGCTATTTTATCATTGTCGTATCACTTTTTTTTTCAAGTTTGTCTTCGAAAGTTTTTGTTAGGTTTCAGACAAATGAATGCTTCTGTTTCAAACAAAAATTTAAAGTCAATGCCAATCCACCCATTTCAAGAACAAATATTACAAATTGAGTTTGCAAACTCGTTGGTGGTGCTTGCGGTGGCTAATGATGTGGATGAGGAAGATGGGTCTTTGGACCTAGGAAAAGAAGAACATGGATAATTGGGAATTAGGGCTGGGAATCAATGAGAGAGAGAGAGAGGATATGCAAAATTGGGATTTCATCTCAGATAGAGCATATCATAAAAGAGAAGAAGAAGAAGCAAAGAAGAAAGCAATTGGGGGTGCCATCTCAGAGATAGCATATCATAGAAGAAGAAGAAGAAACAAAAATTTAGAGAGAGAGAGAGAGAGAGAGAGAGAGAGAGAGAGAGAGAGAGAGAGAGCAGTAGCAGAGACCAATTTCACATGACCAAAAAAAGTGATAAAATGATATTGGGCCAATAGGGAGGTTTTATAGAGAATATTTTTGAATGAGTTTCAAAAAGAGGACATTGTTGAATAAAACATTGGAGCCACTGACAGCTTCTTTCAACATCATTTGGGACTGATAAAGAGGTCTAAATATTAAGTAAAAGTCTGAAATTCACTTTAATTGTATTAGACACTCATGTCCATGCCTTATTACTTTAATAGGCATGGTGGTATTATTAGTAATCCACACAAAAATTTAAAGTCACTTATTTGAATTTCTCTCTATATCAGTGGCGAGTAGGTGATTTTCTAGTAGTGAGTGTTAGACACATATATAAAGATAGAAATTGCTAGGATAGATTTCAAACATATATAAAGATAGAAAGCCACATACTTAGACACATTATGATATGAGTACTAGTACAAAGATCAACCTCAAAATCCTAATTAATTATGATTGAGAGTTTTATTAACAACTCAACCAATACATTACATTAACCTTTATAATTGATAAAACAAACCCTTATTATATTACCACATAGTACCTGCAATATCCACTGAAAAAGGGTTATCTATTTAATTCCCACTTTCAGCCTCAGCAACACCAAGTCCTGGTTTTTCATGGTGGCCTTGGTCGTGCCTATACTCTCCCGGGGCGGGGGGCGGGGGGCGGGAAGCGATACCCTCTCCCTTTAGGTGAGCATACAGCATGCGGATTACGGCTGCATCTGGTGACTGGCCCGCGTTTAAAATAGGGTCTACCTGAAATAAGAGTAATCTATATATATAAGTCGACCTTCATATAAAAAGAGTTTATATCAGTTGACATGCATAGGGTTATGTGATCAGTTAAAAGATTAGAAACTCACTAGCAACTTGACTAGCAGTTTCCACTAGCTCACGAGCTGAGACCTCAGAGGAGATGAGGATCACAAGAGCTAACATAAAGCCAAGAAGAAGAAAAGTCTTGGAGGATGATGCCATGTTTTTCTTAACAACACAATTAAGGTGGAAGACAAGATTGTTGTGTGAACTTAATGCGGCTTGGCCCCAACCAATTTATAGACCCTTGAGGATAGAGTGGGGTGGTGGGGGAAGAGAAGGAGAAAGAAGAATTTTTGTGGACATCGTTGAACTGAAGACGTACGCCTAAAGGAGAGGAACACTTGAAACCTAGTTGTTCACATTTTGTGGACTTAATTTGACAAAAAAAATGTTGGCGTGACTTGTGGATATTGACTTACTTTCCTTACACACCAAGAATTCCTATTGTAATTGTAATTGATTTACTTTAATTCCTGATTTCCTACTGTAAATAGATTTAGGAATTTATTATTTACTTGCCTATTCAAGTTTCGTTGTATTATAAATATGATTTCCTACAAGGAGAAGAATACACAGAAAATTCCTACAAACAAATATTCTCTCATAGTTTTCATATTTTAGCAAAAAACACTCAAAATCAAAAATATACAAATAAATCACCAGTTCAAAATTTCATATTTATTTTGTTTAAAATTAATTGGAAGGGAAGTACTATTCTCTTGGATATTTTCATACAAAAGCCAAAAGAACTCTGGGGAAGCAATGCGCTGGTTGCTGCTTCTGTCTACGTCCATCAATTTTCTTCCAGTATGGCTTCAAATAAAGCACAAAGCAAGAGATGTAGCTCCAAAGACTTTCAAGTCTTCGTATGAAAAGTCATGTTGGCCCACACATGTCCGGACGTTGATTTCTTCTTTTTTTGCTTTTCCAATTTTTTGGGTCTACAAAAGACTTACTTTGAAGTCTTTGCATGCCCATTCATAGTTAGCCTACTCGTGGACAAACGTTCATTTTCTTTTTGTCCTTCAATTTTTTTTCCACAAACGTTGATGGTTTGTCTCCTTTTATAAATCGTTTAACGAACAGAGAAGAAAATCAAGTATACACAGATATCTTGAGTAAATAAGTTTCAAATGTCTTTGTATGCCTTTTGGTTTTATGAATGAACTTTGGTTCTCAAAAAGTTCCATATATATATAGACATATACAATATATATAGATTTTATCCTATACAGACTTCTAGAGGTTATTACCATATGAACAAGATCTATTTTTTTACTATCCCTCCCAGTTATCCTCCATGTTTATAATGGCATCCGCACAATAATAACATCTGGATATTCGGATAAGAAAACAATTATATATATATATGCTAACACAGTTTATTTTAATCTTATATTTATTTAAGATTGATTCACTTTATCTTTGTGTGTTTTAAAAAAGAATATACTACAACATCACTTGTTTATTTGGCAAAGAAAATAATATAAAACTTGTGCTCTTTACACAGGTTAATTTTCGTTATTTAGCAAAACCATGACCAAGTCTTAACGCGTCGTTTTTATGCTATGTGTATGTGTTCCTAAGTTGTAGCATAAATTCACTTCATTGCGTGTGGTCTGGGGTATGGTCGTGGGTTGTTAGGTTTTGGTTAACTAAATTTTTAGTTTTCCTTGACAAACATGAAATTTGATTTTAATTTTTTATACACTTAATCAAGCTCAAGAAGCTAGACTAATCTAGGATAGCGCTAAGATAATCTAGTATGGCTAAGATCAACTTCATAATGGATTCATGCTCTCAAAGCTCATTGAAGGTAATTCATCTTTGATTGCATTGCATGCATTGTAGTGTTCTCTTTTGCATGACTCAAAGCTCATTGAAGGTAATTCATCTTTGATTGCATTGCATGCATTGTAGTGTTCTCTTTTGCATGACTAGTCATCATTGTTTGTCACTCGTTATTGCCACATCATTTATTTTTCACGTGAGCTTGCCTTTTGTTGCCGGCTGTAGGTTTTCTGTCTTAACCATTTTTGTCCAATTCTATCTCTTATCATTAGCTCACAGGTGTCTTTATTTTGTGATGCCCTAATTTATCAAAAGGGTGGCTAATGATAGAGAGCATCCATTTCTTTAATTTCTGGATTGTTGAGATGCATCTTTTAGCTCTGCCATTTTCTCTGTGGGAGTGTTCATGGTTTTTAAAATGAGATTTTTAATAGCTCTTGAAATCTGCTTCTATTTTTAAAATCGACTTCACCCATTAAGAATTTTTTGAGAAAAAACTTTTACAATGCATTTTCTACTTGGTGAGGCCATGGTTTTCGAATTGAGATTTCCGTATTGCTTTTAAAATCTGCTTATGTTCTTCAAAATCTGCATCTACCATTTCATACATTTCATATGTTTAGATCTAAATCAGATTCTCTAATCTTCCTTCTCTCTTCTCGATTCCTATAAAAAAAAGACTAGAGTAAATAGACCACATCAGGAGGTGTTGCACAAAGGCCCTCTGATGCTTAAGTTAAGTCGATCGAATCTAGGAGAAACAATAACTAAAAATAGGGTATGGAGATGTTTTTTTTTTTTTTTTTTCTCAAATAGTTTATATCAGTTTGTATAACGTGTACAACTTAACAATAAACTAATAACTTTTTTTATATCAGTTTATATCAGTTTGTAAGTCTCAACTAATAACTTTTTTTTTTTTTTTTTGGTTGAGAATCTTAGGCCATGTTTGGTATCTTACTCAAAACTGAAATTGGTACTTAGGTGACGAGGGGTAAATTTAAAAGATATTCAACCAAGAACGCAACAAACTTCACACACTCTAGACCTTGACCAAATACTCTTATGACTAGTCAACTGTCAGATATGAATTATACCAAACAATAACATACACAGAGCATACCAAGATGTACCTGCAAGCCTAGAGAATTACTAGTGACAACCTAGGCACTCAGAAGGACCCGTCAATCTAGGCATCCCCTGTGCTAGCAACAACTATGGTGAAAGTGTGTGAAGACAACATAATCAAGCAAACACCAAACAGCTGAAAAAGATGACTAGTCAACCGCACAAACCCAGATGACTAGTCAACTGCACAAACCCAGATGACTAGTCAACTAACCCAGATGACTAGTCAACTAACCCAGATGACTAGTCAACTGCACAAACCCAGATGACTAGTCAACCGCACAAACCCAGATGACTAGTCAACTATCAAGAACAGAAACCCAGAAAATTTACAGAGATGAAAACCAGAAATTGTTCACCCAGAAACCCACCATTGGGAAAAACTGGGGGTCATCAACCGACCAGGCATTCCACTAAGTAGAAAAAGATTCTTACAAAGAACACTAGCAAGCTCAAGAAATTCCTAGGTCTATTTAGGAAGATGAGCTATACCTCCTTTGTGCAATCTTCTTCTCCAACTTAGCAAAGCTTGAAGCTCAGTTCTTCATGGCAATGGCAGCTCCTTCTCCAGCTCTTTCATCCCATGGCACTAGCTTGCAAGCTCTAACTCAAACCAAAACCAAAATTTGGATTCAAATGAGAATGACCAATTTCCTCAAGAAACCATTCTCTTGAAGAAATTAGTCTTGAATCTGACCTAGATATAAATGAGAGATTATTCTATGTAGCTAGATGCAGATTCAAAGTCAAATGCAGTTTTTCAAGAAGAAATCATTTTGGAAAAACTCATAGATGAAATATAGGATGGTTCTCTCGAAGAAGAAGAAGCAAAAGATGGCAAGCCAAACTTTCCAAAACTTCCACCCAAAAGAGACGACCCCAAAATAGGAAACAACTAGCCTATATAGACAGAAATTCCCTTAGGTCATAATGCCTACATGGCAGCTGAGAGAGAAAGGAGAATAGGACAAAAAGGTTTGTTATCCAGCTGGAATTCCTACAGAGCAAGGATGACTAGTCATACGAGAAACAGATGACTAGTCATCATTTTATGAAAACAGTTTTAATGCCATGATATGCAATGCATACTTACCTTTGTCAAATTGCTTGAACCTCCATAGGATAGATGTTAGTTTAAGAACACCTAGAGAAGCTATTCTTAAACTAATCTTGAGCTTGATAAAAACAATAAAAATCCTATTACAAAATTGTCAAGGGAAGCCAAAAGAAATAACTCAAAATGCATACATTAACAATCTCCCCCTTTTTGGCTTTCCTTGACAACACACTCTCTAAATACACTCAACCCAAAACCAAACCTATGGAGATGATGAAATGAAGTACCTGCAAAACAACAACCAAACTCCCAGGCACAAGACAAGCATATTATATCACAGAAATTTGAAGCAATATGCAATATGTGAATATGTGCAATATGGGGTTGAGAGTGTTCTCCCCCTTGTTGATAAGGAAAGAGCAAAAAGGCAAATATAGAGAAACAGTAATCAAGTGAATTAAACACAAGTCACATAATCAGATTTGAACAATATGCACATGACACGGTTTGATTACAAAGCAAAACAGCATTTGCTCAAAACAATACAAGAAAACTCCCCCTATCAAGTTGCATAGACTACCCAAGCAAAAAGATCCGCACAATGAGATTACAAAAATATACCACTCAACCTGTCCAAAAATACTCCCCCTGAGTATCATATAACATAAAAGAATTAACCTTTGATGTACTAATCCAGCAAACTGTCCATAAATAGCCAACAAACACAAAAGTGCATCAGACTAAAAAGAATAAGAAATGGAGCACAAGTTGCAAGGAATCATACCTAAAGCAATTAAAATCAAGTGGCTGAATTTAATTTCAATGTGTACACATTACACATAAAGAAACTCCCCTAAAAAGACAGAGTTTAAGCAACATATTTATCAAAACAAGGGACAACCAATGAATTTTTCTTTACACACCATAGTGCAAAATCAAGACAAAGCACCAAAATATCAAAATTTAAGGCATCAATCAATGTCAAATTTGAAGAAAGCACCATGCAAGATGAACCCTAAATTTTTGCTCAAAATTGAGGACATGTGAGAAAGAATACAAGAAATAAGTCTCTAGGTTGTCCAAAAAACACAACATAGCTTCCAACAAGCACAAGGAGAAGAGAGTGGACTATGAAATGCACTAGTCACGCATGTCTAAATTTGAGGTGGCATCAAAAGACCAACAACCTCATAGACACAGCCAAGAACAAAAGAGAGCAAATCAATCGAGATAAGGCTTAGGAAGGCAACATTGATGTATGAAAATGATAAAAACAACCAGCAAGAATGTTGCCAAAACACATGCATCTCAAAGAAACTCCCCCAACAAAATAAATTAGCCAACAATCCAAAACTCATATAGCACAACAGACTCGTAAGGATTTCAAGATTATATTAGGCTAAATCATTGAATGTGGGAACACAACTTATTAAGATAGGGTCATAGACCAAAGTGGCATCATCCAAACACGACCACACATAAACACAGTACTAGTGTTGAAACAGAAGGTGTAAATGAGACAAGGAGAAGACAAGTGAACCTTTGTGTTTTGTGTCATAACCAATGGTCTTGGTTCTTAGAGAGTGAAAATTAATTTCACCAAAAGTCACAAGATCCCTATTAAGCAGACGACTAGTCAACCACAATCAGCATGAGCATATGTTGACTAGTGAACTCAAGCAATATCATAACAAGCAGCAATTTTAGTATCGACCCTGAAGAAGACATGATTTTGATTTTAAAAACACAAACATGAACTAGCAAATATATCAAGTGATCAACGATGTATTAGCTACTATAGCCTAGTCCAAGTCTTCAAGCACAGTAAGTAAGAGAGAGAGAAGATAACCACATGTGCAAACAAAACAATTGCAACTAACTCTGATAGATAGAATATGAATTAGATTTCATGCTCAGAGATAAGGCAAGATGGACAGAGGAGGTTCAGAGCCAAAAGAAAAACACAAGAGATGAAGAAATATCACTCTTGGAGAGACAAGTATATAATGAACCTTCAAGACAAACTCAAAGCATAGACTCAACCTATTTGATTTTCATCACTCAATCTGGCCATTTATTATGTTTGTTATTTGCACATCCCAGACTTAAGTGCATGAGTGGCCCAATTTTGCTGCTCTTGCTCTAGATTCTTCAATCATATCACCTTATACCTTCCTAGAGTCGTGACTACATTGGTCACACTTCCCTTTTTCTTTTTTTTCTTTTTTTTTTTAAATTTATAAACAAATTGCCTAAGAGAGTGAGATAAGATAGGAGATTATAACAATGATTGTCCACAATGGATCACAACACTTGTCTCACCAAGAGGACATAAAAACACCAAAAAAATTTCATCTAATGGCTCCAAACTAGAAGGGGGGAATTATGCACAAATCAGGCAAAGCATAAAATGATTCAAACTTCACACCATCAGAGATCAGAAGAAACAGATGTTTTTGACATTTGCACACCAAGTAAACAAAAATTTATATTTGACTAGTCAACTAAAACGAAGATGACTAGTCAACAGTTCTGCAATGTGCTGAAGATAAGGAACAGACAAGCTAATCAATCAATTGAGCAAAGGCCAATGGACTACCTAAGTGTGACATGTTTTTGAAAGTCCAAGGCCTTGGTGAGTATATCTGCTAGCTGTTTCTCAGAGGGAACAAATTCCAAAGATAGAATTTTGTCTTCCACAAGATCTCTAATAAAATGGTGCCTAATGTATATATGCTTAGTCCTAGAGTGTTGAACAGGATTTTAGAAATATCTATACCACTCATGTTGTCACAATAGATTAGAAAGCATGATTGAGCAAAACCATAGTCTTCCAACATTTGTCTCATCCAAAGGAGTTGAGTGCAGCAACTCCCAGCTGCAACATACTCTGCTTCAGCAATGGATAAAGAGATAGATTTCTGTTTTTTGCTATGCCAAGCAACTAGGTTGTTGCTTACATAAAAGACCCTCCCGGAAGTGCTTTTCCTACCGTCACTACAACCTGCCCAATCAGCATCACTATACCCAACAAGATTGACACAAGTGTCATAAGTATACAACAACCCAAACTCAAAAGTTCTACTCACATATTTTATGATTATTTTGACAACAAACAAATGAGACTCTTTGGGATCACTTTGGAACCTAGCACAAAACTCCTACATTATAGGAAATGTCAGGTCTACTTGCAGTCAAGTAGAGAAGGCTTCCTATCTTGCTTCTATAGAGAGTTTTCAACAGGGACAGATGAGCTGAGATTCTGAGGTTGATTATGACAAGTTGACAGGTCAACTGGAACAGAATTGTCAAGAGTTGACTGGTCAACCAATTTGCTAAAGGTTGACAGGTCA
>NC_047653.1:14569497-14603052 GCF_902201215.1 Prunus dulcis | reverse complement strand
AAAGTCCAAGGCCTTGGTGAGTATATCTGCTTGCTGTTTCTAGAGGGAACAAATTCCAAAGATAGAATTTTGTCTTCCACAAGATCTCTAATAAAATGGTGCCTAATGTATATATGCTTAGTCCTAGAGTGTTGAACAGGATTTTAGAAATATCTATACCACTCATGTTGTCACAATAGATTAGAAAGCATGATTGAGCAAAACCATAGTCTTCCAACATTTGTCTCATCCAAAGGAGTTGAGTGCAGCAACTCCCAGCTGCAACATACTCTGCTTCAGCAATGGATAAAGAGATAGATTTCTGTTTTTTTTTTTTTGCTATGCCAAGCAACTAGGTTGTTGCTTACATAAAAGACCCTCCCGGAAGTGCTTTTCCTACCGTCACTACAACCTGCCCAATCAGCATCACTATACCCAACAAGATTGACACAAGTGTCATAAGTATACAACAACCCAAACTCAAAAGTTCTACTCACATATTTTATGATTCTTTTGACAACAAACAAATGAGACTCTTTGGGATCACTTTGGAACCTAGCACAAAACTCCTACACTATAGGAAATGTCAGGTCTACTTGCAGTCAAGTAGAGAAGGCTTCCTATCTTGCTTCTATAGAGAGTTTTCAACAGGGACAGATGAGCTGAGATTCTGAGGTTGATTATGACAAGTTGACAGGTCAACTGGAACAGAATTGTCAAGAGATGACTGGTCAACCAATTTGCTAAAGGTTGACAGGTCAACCACTATATCCAGACCTGGAGATTCTCCCTCAAGAATAGAAGATAAAAGACCATCCTCATCTAATGCCATCTCAGTAGAGGCAGCAAAGTCATCAATATTGACATGATGGTTCTGGTCCTATAATTATATACTCTATAGGCTCGGCTTGAAGTGGAATACCCAAGAAAAATTCCTTTGTCACTTTTAGAGTCAAACTTAGCAAGGTGTTCCCAATCTCTTAAGATAAAACATGTGCTACCAAAGACTCTAAAATAAGACACATTGGGTTTCTTACCTTTCCAAAGCACATAGGGAGTTTGTTTGGCACCATACCTCAAAAACTCCCTGTTTGAGATGTAAACCCAAAAAAATGTTTAGCAAAATTTTTGCTATTGAGCATCACCCTAGCCATCTCAACAAGAACTCTATTTTTTTTTTCTCTCCACAACACCATTTTGCTGAGGTGTAATAGGTGCAAAGAACTCATGCTTAATTCTCATCACCTCACAAAATTTCAGAAGCTGAGAATTCTCAAACTCATAACCATGATTTGTTCTAATTCTAACAAGAGGCAGATGACTAGTCATCTTAACTTTTTGAAAAAGATGGTAGACAGATTTAAACCTTTGAAAGGTTTTTGATTTTTCAAGCAAGAGTGAGACCTAAATAAACCCAAAGAAGTCATCTACAATGGATAGGATGTATTCCTTGCCACCAAGGGAAAATGTTTGGACAAGACCAACAAGATAAATGTGAACAAGTTCAAAAGAACATGAAATTTTGTTGATCACCCAAGATTCAAAGCACTGTGAGAGAGATGATTGAAAGATATGCATGCAATGACCACATTTAAAAATAATAAAACAAAAGAACAAGGTGCAAATGCATGACAATGTATCTAGACTCCATGAAGCACACACAAATAAGAGAATGGTCTAGATACATAAAATAAAAAAACTAGTCACCAACATGAGGAAGAACATGGTCTTCCTTCTTGATCCAAACTTGCTTCACTTTTGAGACTTTATGAGGCAAAGAGATCACCTTAGGAATTTTGACAACTTTATAAAGAAGATCATTCACTTGAGTTTGAAGTGAGTCATCATTTACTTTCTTGAAATGAACAAAAGGCTTTTGCTCAAAATTCCTAAAATCAAAACACTTTGGTCTAATGTGTCCTAATGTGCCACAATGATGGCATATAGGAATGAACCTTTTTGGTTGTAGGAAACCAAATTTTGCAAGTGAAGAATGTTTATCTCTTGTACAAACCACAGACTTTACAGTCGCATACCCCTTAAAAGATGACACATGAGTCTTAAACTCACTTTCTTTGGAAACTTGAGACTCAATCCTAAGGATATGACACCTAGGTCGAATGTGTCCTTTCACACCACAATGGTGGCAGGTAGGCACAAATTTGGATTGTGGAAGAGACAGCTTTCCCTTAGAAACAATATTCATGGAATCAAAACCCAAGTTGAGACCATGAACAAATTTTGGAGCTTCTTGAGTTGACACATCTTTGACAAAGATTGTCTCAAATGATGAAGGTGTAGAAGACTCATTTATATATCCTAAACCTCTTTTATCACCAAACAATTTTCCAAAATTGAGCATTTTATCAATCTTTCCAGCACCAATGGTTAAACCTTGAATCTTTTCTTTTTCCAACTTAAGTTCATGTTCCAATCTTATATTTTCAAATTGTAAAGCATCAAAAGATTCAGATTGTTTAACCATGTTGTTTTCAAGTGATTTTATCATCTCAAACAAGTTTTGAACCTCAATGTCTTTCTCAAATAACATGCATTGCAAATCAGAATTTTCAACCACAAACTTATCATGCACGACTACATTTTCATGCTCAACTAATGACTTTTCAAACTCAAATAAAATCAGTCTATGAAGAAACAAGGATTTGTCATTTTCAAGTACATTCAACTTCTTAATCAAATCAGAATTTTCTTTTTCAAGAGTGCTAACTTTATGATACAATTCATACATGTCAACTTCATTCTCATACAAGCTATCACTCAACTTCTTTTTGGCCATTTTGAGAGTTTCATTCAGTTCATCAAGTTCCTTGACCTTTTCTTCCATCATGAGATTATGTTCTTTGAAATTACAGGTTTCATTGAAAAGCATATCATACTTTTCACATAGTTCCCTGTATGACTGGTCATCTTGTTCCTTGTATGACTGGTCATCTTGTTCTCTATATGACTGGTCATCTTGCATATCATCTCTAGACACAGATTCTTCCTTAACTACATGAACTCTAGCAAGGCTAGAGTTATGAACAGAACCAACAAGGGCAAAATTATTTGCCTCTTCATAAGATGAAGTGATATAGTTATTGGAATCATCACTACCATTATCACTCCATTGTGCACTAATTGACTCTTCTCTCCCATTAAACTTTATCTTGTGGTTATTTGCACATTCCACATCAATGTGACCAGCACCACCACATAGATAGCACTTTACAAGACCTTTCAAACTTTTGTCCTCCCTAAAGCCATAAGAGTCCAAAACATTCATCTCCTTAAAAACATTGTCTTGAGACACACATGTAGACGAACTAGGAAGATTCTGACAATCCTAGTGACTTTGGTTTTATCTTTGACAACCCTTCTATAATTCTTAACAAACAAGGCAAGCTCATCATGAATGCAAGGAGCAATTTGATCCATTTTTATGTTTGCACACCTAATACCAACTAGCACCCAAAGGATCTCTCTATTTATGTTTAGAGCTGGGGCTCTGATACCAATTGAAATTGGTACTTAGGTGACGAGGGGTAAATTTAAAAGATATTCAATCAAGAACGCAACAACCTTCACACACTTTAGACCTTGACCAAGTACACTTATGACTAGTCAACTGCTAGGCATGAACAACCACAATCAAGAATACACACAGAGCATGCCACAATGTACCTGCAACCCTAGAAGATTACTAGTGAGAACCTAGGCACTCAGAAGGACCCATCAATCTAGGCATCCCCTATGCTAGCAACAACTATGGTGAAAGTGTGTGAAATCATCATAATCAAGTAAACACCAAACAATAGATAATGATGACTAGTCAACTATAAGGACACAAACCCAGAATTTATACAATGACTAGTCAACCACAATTCATACGATGACTAGTCAACCACCAAGAACACAAACCCAGAAATTCATACGATGACTAGTCAACCACCAAGAACACAAACCCAGAAATTCATACGATGACTAGTCAACCACCAAGAACAGAAACCCAGAAAAATTACAGAGATGCAATCAGAAATTGTTCACCCAGAAACCCACCATTGGGAAAAACTGGGGGTCATCAACCGACCAGGCAATCCACTAAGTAGAAAAAGATTCTTACAAAGGAACACAAGCAAGCTCAAGCAAAACCTAGATCTATTTAGGAAGATGAGCAATACCTCCTTTGTGCAATCTTCTTCTCCAACTTAGCAAAGCTTGAAGCTCAGTTCTTCATGGCAATGGCAGCTCCTTCTCCAGCTCTTTCATCCCATGGCACTAGCTTGCAAGCTCTAACTCATACAAAAATGAAATTTGGATTCATGGAGAAAATGACCAATTTCTTCAAGAAACCATACTCTTGAAGAAATCAATCTTGAATCTGACCTAGATGAATATGATAGAGTGTTTGATCTAGCAAGATGAAGTTTTCATATTTCAAATGCAGTTTTCAAAAAGAAACAATTTGGAAAACTCAAAGATGAAAAATATGAAGGTTACTCTTGAGGAAGAAGAAGCAAAAGTTTGCTATGAAACTTTCCAAAACTTCTCCCCCAAAAGTGACGGCTGCCCAAAGAAGAATTCTTTGGTATTTACACACAAAAGTTCCCTAGGTCAGAATCCCATGTGGCAGCAGAGAGAGAGAAAAAGGAATAGGACAAAAAAGTTGGTTATCAAGCTGGCGAGCAAGGATGACTAGTCATCCAAGAAACAGATGACTAGTCATCATTTTATGAAAATAGTATAATGCAATGTTATGCAATGCACAATTTACCTTTGCCAATTTGCATGAACCTCCATATGATAGTTGTTAGTTAAGAACACCTAGAGAAGCTATTCTCAATCTAAACTTGAGCTTGATAAATAACAATAGAAATCCTATTACAAAGTTGTCAAGGGAAGCCAAAAGAAAAACCCAAAATGCATACATTAACACATACCTCGATATTCTGCTTCTGTAGAGGAACATGCCACAGTATTTTTTTTTTTGGTTTTCTAAGAAATCAAAGAATCACCAAGGAAAGTACAATAACCTGTGACAGATCTCCTGGTAGTTGGACAACTTGCCCAATCTAAGTCACAAAATGCCTTTAACTTTAGGTTGTTTGTAGTAGGAAATAAAATGCCTTGTCCTGGAGAGCCTTTCAAATAACGTAGTACACGAAGAGCTGTATCTAGATGAGGTTGGTGCGGCTCATGCATGAAACGACTAAGCACATAGACAACAAATGAGAGATCTGGCCTCGTTACTGTGAGATAAATGAGGCGACCTACTAATCGCCTGTATCTGGTAGGATCTTGTAGTGGTTTGCCATCAGTAGGGTTGAGTCTAAGCGTCTGCTCCATGGGAAATGAATAAGGGCGAGCACCCAAAAGTCCAGCGTCGTCAAGTATATCCAGTGCGTACTTGCGTTGAGAGATGAAAATTCCCTTCTTTGATCTTGCTACTTCAATTCCCAAAAAATATTTAAGATTTCCAAGGTCTTTTATGCGGAAGCGAGCATGGAGGAAATCCTTAAGAGACTGAATTGCCTTAGGATCATTCCCTGTAATGACAATATCATCTACATAAATTAATATAATGGTAAATGAATTATCGTGATACCTTGTGAAAAGTGAATAATCTGCTAGGGATTGGACAAATCCGGCATCTTGAAGGGCATTGGTGAACTTGGCAAACCAATTTCATGATGCTTGCTTCAACCCGTATAATGATTTGTGTAGCCGACAAACCAAGTGCTCCCCCTGTCGGCGAAGGCCGGGTGGAGGAAGCATGTAGACTTCTTCGTCTAAATCTCCATGAAGAAAAGCATTTTGGACGTCTAATTGGTTAAGGGGCCAATTGCGTACAGCGGCAAGAGCAAGCAAGCATCGGAAAGTCACCAATTTAGCTGTGGGAGAGAATGTCTCCGTGTAGTCCAAGCCTTCCTGTTGGGTATATCCCTTGGCCCCGAGACGAGCTTTGTAGCGCTCGACGGAACCGTCAGAATTATATTTGACTTTGTACACCCATTTGCAGCCAATTGGGTGTTTTCCTGCAGGTAAAGGTGTTATGGACCAAGTATTATTTTGCTCAAGAGCTTGAATTTCCTTGTCCATGGCTTCTTGCCAAAGAGGGTCAGTCGAAGCTTGGGCAAAAGTAGTTGGCTCAACAACTCGAGAGATGGAAGCTACAAAAGATTTGTGAGTGGATGACAAATTATGATAATTAAGAAATTGGGAAATAGGGTATCGGGTGCCCTTACCTTTTGTATTTGAAGAAGATGACGAATCAGAGTAGGGAGACATGGCAGTGTAACAGTGGTAGTCACGTAGGAGCACTGAAGGTTGTTTTAGCCTTTAGAATGTCGAAGCGGTGGTGGTGGGTGTGTATCATGTGATGGACTTAGTGGTGGACTAGGTTGAGGGGATATATTAGATTGCGTGTTGGGGCTAAATTGGGTGTGTGTATTTGGACTAGATTGTGTGCGTGGACTAGGTGGTGGTGTATTTGGAAGAGGTGGTGTAGGTGTGCCAGAGTGTGTGTTTGGGCTAGGTGGATGCATATCTAGATTGGTTGGTGGATTTGGCTTGGAAGATGAAGTGGGTAGTGGGTCTGATATGTGGACAGGCTCATAATCATAATCATTGGGGGTTAAAGGCAAGATTGGGATAGTAGGTACATCATGTTGATTAGCAAAAGGAAAGACATTTTCATGAAAAATAACATCTCGGCTACTGAAAAACTTTTTGGTCTCTAAGTCATAAACACGATAAGCCTTTTGACCAAAAGGATAACCCACAAAAATACATTTACGTGCCCGTTTATCAAATTTATGAGAAGGGTGTAAATTAGTTGCATAACAAAGACAACCAAAAATGCGAAGATGTTTATAAGTGGGTGGACGGTTAAATAAAAGCTCATAGGGAGTTTTACCAGTTAAAAGTGGAGTGGGGAGACGATTAATCAGATATGCAGCAGTGAGGATGCATTCTCCCCAGAAATTAAGAGGGAGATGTGCATGGAATCGCAAGGCTCGAGCCATCTCTAGAAGGTGTCGGTGTTTACGTTCCACAACCCCATTTTGTTGAGGTGTTGAGACGCAGGAATGTTGGTAAACGACACCAAGATCTGCAAAAAACGTTTTTAGAGAAGAAAACTCACCACCATTATCTACACGAATAGCTTTTATTGTTTTGTTAAATTGAGTAGAAACAAAGGCAAAGAAGGATTTAAGAAGACCTTGAGTATCAGATTTATATTGCATTAAATAAACCCATGTGCATCTTGTATAATCATCAACAATAGTCAAAAAATATCTTGCCCCAGAATGAGAAGAAATTTTATGTGGACCCCAGATGTCACAATGAATTAAATCAAAAGAAGCAATACTTGAAATGGAACTTAAAGTAAATGGAAGTCTAGTTTGTTTAGCCAATGGGCAAAAATCACAAGAGTGTTGGGAAAAGAAAATATCAGATTCATGTTGAGCCAAGATACGAAGGCGGGCATCTGATGGATGTCCTAACCGCAGGTGCCAAAGATTTTGTCGAGATAACACATGGTGTGAGGAGGATGGTGGCTTCTGAGAAATATAGTTTGAATCAAAATAGTATAGGTTGCCATGCCGCCTACCCAATCCAATCATCTTCTTCGTAACCAAGTCCTGTATATAACAAAAATTGGGAAAGAACACAACACAACAATTAAGTGACTCTGTGAGTTTGGGAACTGACATCAAATTAACATTAAAGGATGGAACACAAAGAACATCAGTTAGACACAAATTTCCATCAAAAGTGATTTTGCCAGTGGATTTTATGGGTGCCTTAGCCCCTGTGGGCAATCCTACTGGGGACATGGAGGATGGAGACGTGTCAGTTAGAAAGTCATGTGAATTAGTGATATGGTCGGTAGCGCCACTGTCAATTACCCAAGCATGCGATAAATTGGATTGCTTTTGAGAAAATAGACAAGAAGGAGAAGACAAGAAGGAGACAGACCTGCAAAATTTACTTGGGTTTGTGAAACATCTTCTTTACCTACGGCGCCCATAATTTGTTGATTGGTCTAGTGTAAGGTGGGGCGCGATGGACTGGAGATGATGAACTTGTGAATCTGAGTTTTGGACATTATTGGCAGCATGTGACTTCCTTTGGTTTCCTTGGTGTGAACTGCTTCCTCTATCAGGCAGAGAGACTTCTTTGTTATGCCACTTATGTCCTGGAGGGAACCCTTTGAGATAATAGCAAGTATCAACGGTGTGAGTATCTCCATTGCAATGAGTGCAACGTCGAGTCTCTTTTTGGCTCCCTCGAAAAGAGGAACGAGGTTGTGAGTTCTGTCCTTGTTGTGAGCGGAATTGATAAGCGGGTTTCGAAGAACCCCCTTTCTTATTGTGGATACTTAACATGGCCATGCTTTCTGTATTTGCATGGGTAGTGGTGATTTCACGTTGTTTCTCTTCTTGTGAAAGTAGGGAATATGCCCTTCTAACTGATGGCAAGGGCTCCATAAGGAGAATCTGCCCTTGGATCGCTGCATAGGATTTATTTAGTCCCATCAAAAATTGCATCCAGCGTTGTTGTTTCTCGCGCTCGTCCAACGACTTCTTTGCTCCACAGGAGCAAACTTGTCAGGGAAGGGGTACGTTTTTTCCTCTAACTCCTTCAAAGTGCGTCGACGTCTATCCACTTCTCGAGATGGCTCCATCCTTTTGACTTCTTTCTTCTTGTCTCAGGTGGAGATTTTGACGGGGACGGTGTTTATTGTCATTGCTTCCTTGGTAGGCTTTTTGACAGGCTTATCTGTCTTTTCTCGAAAGACATTCTCCTTTCTTTGCTCCATGACGGGCTCATGCTTTCCTTCGTGACTAGCTATACTCAACTCCATATCATGGGCACGAGTGGCTAGCTCCTCAAACGTGCGGGGTTTAATTCCTTGTAGAATGTAAAGTAACCCCCAATGCATTCCTTGAATGCACATCTCAACCGCCGATAACTCTGAAACCCTATCTTTGCAATCCAGGCTCAAAAAGGGCCATCGATTGATGTAATCGACGACAAGTTCATCTTTCCATTGCTTGGTATTTGTGAGTTCCATCATACTCACAGTGCGACGAGTGCTATAGAATCTGTTCAAGAATTCTCGCTCTATCTGATCCCAACTATCAAGGGAATCGGACTCCAAGTCTATATACCAATCAAATGCATTTCCTTTCAAGGAACGAACAAATTGTTTCACCAGGTGGTCACCCTCTGTCCCGGCATTATTGCATGTTTCGACAAAGTGTGCAACATGTTGTTTTGGGTTGCCATTTCCATCGAACTGTTGGAATTTGAGAGGTTGATATCCTATTGGCATCCGCAAGTTGTCTATCCTCCTAGTGTATGGCTTAGAATACAAGAGCATGTCTCGGGAAGGTGCTCTGTATTGAACCCTGATGGTGTTTGCGATCATGTCCTGAAGTTGTTAGACCGACAAAGAACCCACCGAGGCGGCATCAACTTTTCCGTGCGACTTCTCACCCGACTCTGTTTCATGATCCAATCCTTTCTTGCTGGATTCAGCCTCATATGTAGTCCTTTCTTGTGTGCGTCTTGACTAGGCTCCTTATCCTGATGCACTTCCCACTTGTTGTTAATGAGAGAAGCAATCTGCGCATCCTTCTCGTCGACCATCTTAGTCAGTTTTGTGACCGCTTCGCTCATATGGGCCAGCTGTTCTTTAATATACATAGCTCCCGTCACCATGACTTGCATAGCCATAGAATAAAACTCACCTACGGATGCCGAGGTAAGCTTCTTCTGTTGATCGTCAGGCGGGGATCCATGGTATAAGCCTGTGCTCGAGTCAGTGCTTGAAACAGGCGAGAGTGAGCGTTCTCTCGAATTCTTCGAACCCGAAAAACTCCTTCCTTCACTCCGAGAGTTTCTCTCATCCGCCCGAGAGGTATTCTTCTTTTGCCCCAATGAGGCCAAATTGATAACTAGTTCGCGCCTTCGGTGAACATCTTTCGCCTTGGCTTAAGTCGGTATGGAAGTAACCTGTTAAGTTGCGGATATCGCCTTGGCCTTGCTCCCGGTGACGACCCCAGCAACGACCCCAACAGAATCTCCGCTTGAGAATGAGGTGCTCACGCTTTTGCCTCTCGTCGCGGGAACGGATTGAATCTTCTTGGAACCCATCGTTTTTGGTGTGTTTATTGATTTTGGTACTGGAGAAAGAGATGAGAGGCAGAGATTGTCCCACTGGGCATGCCAAATTTGTAAACACGGATTTCCTGCGACAAATGAGACAAGAACACGTGTACAAAATAATATTGTATTAATGAAATTTAGGGTTACAATCTCTGTATTGAATCCTCTTATTCGATCTCCAAAGTGTTTAAAGAAAATTTGTGTTTGATACAAGGGTCGTAGAGACTTGATCTTGATCAAACGAGTAGCACTAAGCTTGTTTGGTGTTTGGGATTTTTCTATGGTGAAGGAACCAGCACGTATTTGTTGTGCTTGGTGGCTCTTCCAAAGTAGGGTGAAGAATGTAGAGAGTTTTCTATTTCTACTGAGTGCTAGGTTTTTTTCTGACCCCTTCTTTCGTCTTGAGGCCTCCTATTTATAGGCTCTTATAGTATGCTTGACCTAAATAACTTTCCCTATTTAAAACCTTGTTTTGTGGGATTTTGATTTGATTTAAATCAATTCCCATAATCTGGCAATTTAACAAGATTATCTTCAATTGATTGACCTGATTAATATTTGATTTAAATCAAAGCAATCAAGATTCTTTCCTTTAATTTTGTCTTCATCTTGAACCGTTTCATGCACTCCGTCGGATGTCGCCATGTGTCATTTTTGACAACTAATCCGATTTTGATGAGTCACACGCCACATGGGCGAATTACGGAGCCCACGATTTAATCCACCGAACCCTAATTATTTTATTGTCCAATGAAATTTATTGCACCAAAATTTCTTTGTCTACAAATATGTTGCCAGAGGCATCTGATCTTGCGTACGTGTCGCTATGCTGCGTTGAATCTGAAAAATCCTAGGAGCGTTGCTCTATGAAAATCGTTCTTTTAAATCAGTCCAGACTTCATGAGCTGTCTCCGCATAAATAACACTATTAGCAAGGTCAGGATCCAAAGAATTGAGAATCCACGACAAGATCATGTCATTACACCTCTGCCATCGTTGATACTCTATAGGTTTTTTGGTGAGGGATGGCTTCACAATGGACCCATCAATAAAGCCTGTTTTGTTTTTCACACTCAAGGAAATTCGTACTTTACGACTCCAAGTTCTGTAGTTATCACCGGTCAGTGGCATGGAAGCCAATATCATGCCGGGATGATCTGAGTGGTGTATGCAGTACGGATCGGTATAGTCATATGCATCTCTATCGGTTGTGGATGAGGACTTCTCTCTGTCAACTGGTTTGGCATCGTTGTTTGGTGCCATTGAATGTTTATGGTGAAGAAAAAAAAGGGAGGCTCTGGTACCATGTAAAGAAGCTGGTATTTCATATATTTGTACAATGTACAATTCTGAATGTACAGCAACATATGTAGGAGATGAACCTACAATTCTCCTTGTATCTAGATCCTACGAATCAGTGGTTAACCAGAATAAAAATACTAAATTGTAGCTGTCAATCTTTTGTACTAGGAAAGAAATATTCACGTTGACTTCTTATTTCAATATGAAGAAAAGTCGTACTCACTGTCATTGTTGACAATCCAGCCACAGTATCTATCTCTCATGTCCACAAACTATGACGATTTGTGCTTTTTCAAAGTATTTTACCTAATAATAGATATGTAAATCGGGACCAGATAATCTTTTTCCATGCACGCACTGCCTTTCTAAGGCTGTATTGCTTCTACTTTTTAAAAGTCTGTATGCATATAGATATCTTAAGTCATAGGGTCATATAAAGATGGACAACTAGTGCCCCCATTCACTGCTTAATCCGACTCAAAACAAATGCATGGTCATCTGTGGACTCACCGACTGCATGTACGGCAATGTCACGCAACGTGTGGTTTTATTACACGTCATTTTCATAATAATTAATTCTTCTACTTTCGTTTTTTAGCAAAATTATTCTGAAAATATATGACCCCCTCCCTCTCTCTCACGTCATTTTCATAATAATAATAATAATAATAAATTCTTCAACTGCATTTTAAAGACTAGATAAGCCTAAGAGTAGCTCCACAGAGAAAAACTTAGTTGCAACGGGAATAGTAGTATTGTTTTGTTACCTTCGACCAATAATGTTATGCCACATTAAAATATTATCACGAATGTTACGGCATTATTGGTCGGAAATAGCACTATATAGAAGTCTTTCTCCCCTCCCTCGCCTCTGCCATGGCTTAAACTTGAAGCTGTGCTACAGTGCTAGTGTCCCTGTTGGTAGTTATGAGTCACTAAGGTAAAGTAGAGAAAGAATATATAATATCCAAAATTGCAAAGAGGTTGCAAAATCCTAACCGTTCTCTAAAGTCTAATTAATTAACGTCTCACGTGGTTGCAATATCCAAAATTGAGGCTCCTTAAATCTTTCAGGACAGAAATATATAGCAAGAGTTTCAGGAAATTTGATCCCTATTTCCTCTACAAATTAATATATTATTTTATTAATGGAGTAACATAAGTAAACAGAAGTTATTGTGTTTAGTATATTTCCCACTCATGTTGTACTTTGTCTGAAACCAGGCCCTTTTTTTTTCCACTAATTATTATATCATTCTTATATAAGTATTCAGTAATAGGAATCAAAATCAATTTGATTACTAATATGCCTTGTACATGATAAAATATGTTTTGTATACTTACATAATAAAATATGTTTAATGATAAATAATCAAATATATTTACATTAATATATTATTCTAAGCATTCATGTGATTATTTAAACTAAATACATGTGTAAGTAATTTTGAGATAACAAATAACAAGATGAGTTTTTTTTGTTGATCAAACAACAAGATGAGTTTATATGATGGCCTGATGACTTTTTTTTTTTTTTTTTTGGTTGCCAAAATTAGGAATAAGGAGGGGGTTTTCTCACACACACTATTAAGGTGTCATGGGAGTTCGAACATGAAACTACTAGTTTGCAAGTTAAAAATATTTTTCACGAGACTAGACATGTTAATGGGTATGATGGCCTTGACTCAACTGGTTTGAAAGGGAGAATGGATTAAATAGAACCGCAAACTATATCTTTAATTTTGTTGTTGTTCATTTTTACCATTTCAAGCACAAGCGGACCTATTGAGGAGCAAGGAGGTGCAGCTACACCTCCCCTTGCCAGAAAAACCATTGTAAGTACTTCAAATTGCCCATTTGCTCAACTGGTGTACACATTACCTTACTTAAATGTCCTTGTCTTTTTACTTTCATTTATTTTTATATTACTCTATTTACTTAAGTTTACAATGTAAATAATAAGGTACCCCCCATTTGGATTCAAATACAAATACCAAAAATATGAAAATTCGGTTTTAGTGTAAAACACGATTTAGGCTAAAAATGATGGCTCATTAAGTCAATATATACTTCATACTAAAATCCCAAAAAATCAAGTTTTCTTATTTGATGTGTAAGGAATAAAAGCAGCCAAAAATTATCTTGAGAAAATGATTATTCAGAAAAACCATTTTTCATACTTAGTCAATATTGCACATTCGCTAAAAAAAATTTTGGGTCCGCCAATGATTTCAAGCATTAACTGAGCATATGAATGCTACCCTTGTCACGGAAAGGGGTTGTAGAATTTGGTTGTGTGTTTTTTCTTTAATTGTTTCAGGAAGAAAACTAAAATCAACAGCCCCTGGATGCTTGACTCGTTTCTTTTTTTCTTTTTTTTTTTTTTTTGCAATAAATACTGAATACAAAGAAAAATTCACGATTTCTTCTTTCTTGCAGCAGGAAGAACTTGAAGGCAACGGAAAACTTGCTTTGCATGAAGCCACCAGTGGTGACTTACGAATCACAAAGTTTGTGATTGTGGAGGACCCACTCTAAGAATAATGGCCTAGTCTTTAGCAGAGTTGCCATTAATGTGAGTCTTTTTTGTTGAAAGATGCAATGGGTTTTTTGGACTGGTGTGACGTGGACTGAGCTCTCCTTTACTCTTTCTGAGTTTGCAGCACTAGGCCCCAAAGCACTCCGAAAGAGTTTAAGACTTAGGGAGTGATTTAGTTATCTTCAGTGGCTTCTTGCAAGTTTTGATGCATGTACAACAGGTACTGGAATGATTGTGCTTGATTTTGTTTTGTTGGAAGTGCTTTTCTTGAAGTGAAATATGTGATGCAGGTAGTGGAATTAATACCGCTGGGAATATGCTAGAGGGAGGTGGTCTCTGGTGAAGAGTAGCTACGTTGATACTGTACGCTTGGCATGAGAGTTTGCTTCAGTGAATCAATATGAAGCTTGGCTTGAAAGGCTTATGGTGTGAGAGCAAGTCTCCATAAGTTCAGTAAGAGAGAGTGCTTTTGCTGCTCGGATTGGGATAAGATGTTGGAGGTGAGATGCATGTGGTGTTTTCGGGAGTTGGGATGGTTTGGGATGGTTTTCCGTGTGATGTTCAAGACTCTTGTAGTGGTGTTATGAAAGAAGAGAAGCATGATGGAGGAAGGCTTGGGCTGTGTGTGTAGACGGCAGTGGGAGGATGAGCTTGCCTCCTGCCATTCTTCTTCTGGTTTCGGTGTGTGTATTGCAAGGAGGGATGAAGGTCTATTTATAGGCTGAAGAATGATTGTGTAAGGAAGGATCCGTGAGTGTACAGTGCTCAACAATTGGTTTCTCCATGAGTGTGCAGTAATTACTGTGTGCATAGTAATGAAAGTGGGTTTGAGTTTTTGAAGAGGCTGGGAGTTCCCTCTCTGCTTACTCGTGTAATTAGGCTCAAGAAAGTGGGTATGAATTTTGGTACTCCCAAGCAGCTGTAAAACTTCCACTATTTGATCCTACAACGAGCTTTATGAATACTTGTAACAATTCACACCGCAATCTGCTCAACAAGCCCCAAACATATATGTGGCTTGGGTCCACTTAAGCTTGTTAGGTGGTTTAGCATAGAAAAATATATTATTTGATTAGCATGGTATGTACACTATTTTTATATTTATTTAATGAATTAATTCCCAAAATGCAGCTTGGATTAACGCATGGCCAACATTATATATTATATTGGACTTTAAATATCCTTGAGCTTCTCGTGACATTTTGGGCCTCAACAGTAATCTATATAGAATTCTTGTTGGACATAGACTCTTATCTTCTTTTTAGCTTTTAATTATTGTTTATTTAATAAACGTATTTGTGTTATAAATCCATATGTTATGGGTTTATAGGTTATGGATGCCCACAATAATAGCCACTATTAACCTATCATAATACTCATCATTATATATTTGTCACTTATCAATTATTGGTGGTAAATGATTTAGGCCTCTCTACCCTTATAAATAGTGGCACCAAATATGAATGGAATACAAGTTTATTTGAGCAAATTATACTCCCTTTCTTCCTCTTATTTCTCCCTACAAATTCCTAGTTTCACAATACATTATCAGCACGAAAGTTCTTGATAATGTTCTTCTCTATAGCTTACGTTCATCCATATATATTATTTCTTTATCTACAAACTCGATGACGGCTGATTTTTTTTGAAATCATGTTTTTTGACATGATTAAAATTGCCGAGACTATCTCACCTAAATTAAAAACTGTATGCTTATGGGTCCACCAATGAATGCACAATTCATTAAATTTGGTACCCAAAACAAATGAATCATACATGAACTCCATTAATATTAGCAAAAAGTTTGGCTCCACAAAACTGAGGAGCAAAAAGTTTGGCTCCACAAAACAAATAGAGTTTTGACACTTGGCAAATTCCTTTAATTTTTGTTCATTTGAATTCTTTTAACCTCTTTTTATTTCTATTTTTTTGAAGTTTAACTAGTGCCAAAATCTCATTTGTTGTGAGAATGTGCTCCCCCTCAATTTTAAGGAGCCAAGCCATACTAAACATTTTTGACATAATATGTATTGAGAAAGTTACATCACATTTTATCACATAACAAGAGAACACATTCCAATGCGTACATTACAGAGAACATGAGAACATGAGAACAAGCTTAGGACAGTATATGATTGAGAGTTCATATAGATTACTCAACCAAACAACTTTATTTCGTACTGCTACCCTTACAACACACCTGCAACGTAAGTCACAGAAACTAACAGGTTATCTAATTCTCGATTTCAGTCTCAGCAGCACCAGGCCCCCCTTTGCCGTGGTGGCCGTGGCCATATCCACCATGTCCGTGGCCATACCCTCTATGTCCGTGGCCATGACCTCCATGTTCATGTTCGTGGCCATGACCTCCATGTTCATGTTCGTGGCCATGACCTCCATGTCCGTGGCCATACCCTCCATGTCCGTGGCCATGACCTCCATGTTCATGTTCGTGGCCATGACCTCCATGTCCGTGGCCATGACCTCCAAGTCCGCGGCCATCACCGTTGACCATACTCTCCTCTGACTCTGAGAGAACAACCAAAAACTTTATATATAAAGCAAAAACAATATACATGACTTATAACAATCATAGATCGGTTTGTATTTAATAAGGTGCAAATTAAGCCATGCGAGTGCAACAACTACTAACCCTACATGCAGAAAAAGAGTTCGAAGCATAATCATTTTCACGACCAGCGCACCTTGTTAAAATGTGCATAAATTCACAAATCGTTACTGGAAAGAAAGATACAATTACTAATTTAATATTTATGATTTAGTTAAGAAAGTGAGAAACTCACGAGTTGGAATAGCTGAGACCTCATAGGAGATGAGGAGAACAGCAAAGACAAGACCAAGAAGAAGAAAAGCCTTTGAGGATGCCATGTTTTGCTTAACAACAAGCACGATAATGTATATATGAAAGCATGCAAGAGATGATTGCTGAGTGAGTATAATATGGCTTGGTTCTTCCTATTTATAGACCCGCCTGAGATATCAGTGGGGTTGGAAAGATAAGGAGAGAGAAGAATTTGTGACTCTTGTGGTGATTAAAGGCTAAATAGCGCCAAATTCAACCCCTACTTTGATGGTAGGGGTTGATGGGACTACGTATTACGTAAGCTTTTATTAGAGGCGGGACGGGGACGGCAAAAGATTTTATTAATGGGGTGAAACTTAAGCTGCTGATTCATCATTCAGGTCACAATCTTGTAGAGTGATCTTGAGAGTTCTTTAACTGTCAGTTTTCATTCCTAATTTAGCATTTTTAGATTTTCACAAAAGGTGTGGTGTGTATATAAATATTGTGAGAAGGAAACTGATATGGCTTTAGTTGAGGAATTTCTCAAATAAGCTTATTTGAAGGACACCCATAGGAGACTCACCATGCATCCAATACCATCTAGTTTTTAGATATTTCTTCAAAGATCATCTCTGTGACAATCACTTGGATCCGAAACCATTTGATCATTCAATTAGATAGTTTTTATTATAGTCTTTTCTTGAACTACCGTGTTTGTCTATTTTGTTGATTTCATCCTACCACAATAATAATCTAAAAACGAGGGTAGTTTTTATATATAAGTTTTTTCAAACAAACTCTTATGAAAAGTAGATGGAATTACAAAAGGGAAAATGAGATTAAACATAAACACAAATATATCCGTAGGTTTTCTTTGTGAGTCACAGAATCCCGTATATAAATATGTTCAAGATTAAATATTTTGTATTGGATATACCTAATTATATAGTAAAATGACATTTACACTAATTGTATTGGATTTACCTTAAGCATCAAACTATTAGTCAAGCAAAAATGCACAGGTAGTAGGACCTATATACTGCTTCCTTTTGGTCCATAGTTATTAAAGTTTTGATAGCCTTTGTGGTACGTTGCTTCATGTACAAGATTACATGAATGTGACCAACGCAGAAGCGTAGAAGATATAGCTAAAGCACACCATGAAGAAAAGTCGTCCACACTGTCATTGTTGACAATCCAGCCACAGTATCTATAGCTCATGTGTCCACAAACTATTTGTGCTTTCTCAAAGTATTTTACCTAATAATAGATATACAAATCGAGACCAGATACAAGCATAGCTACTCAATTACAAAGATATAATTCATGTTGATCTTCATATCTCATATAATATTTACTTGATAGCTATACTACTACATTTTACACTTTGCGCGACGAAGAGAATTTCGTCGCGCAAAATACATTGTAGTCGCACAAATTTTAACGCGACAAAAACTTCGTCGCGCAGAATCCGTCGCGCAAAGATCGTGAATAAAGACTTTGCGCGACCAAGTTTTTTCATTGGTCGCGCAAAGTGACTTTGCGCGACGAAAAAATATTGGTCCCGCAAAACTTTGCGCGACGAAACACATTGGTCGTACAAAGTCTCAAACAAATTTAAAAAATAAAAAATTCCCGCATTCCATTTTTGGTACCCGCCCACATTTTTAGAGTTTTGCGCGACGAACACTAACGTCGCCCAAATATTTGCGCGACAAAATATTTTTTTGTGTTTTAAATTTTTTAAATTAAAATAAACTAATTTTTACTTTTTATTATTATTTCTTTAATATTAATTTATTCAAATTTTTACTTTTTAAATATAATTTAATTGTATGATTTTTTTTTTAAATCACTTTAATTTAAATTGATATTAATTTAATTATAGTAATTTTTTCAAATTTTTACTTTTTAAATTTAATTTAATTGTAAGATTTTTCTTAATTACTTTTATTTAAATTGACATATTCAAAATAAAATTACATATGAAAAATAGTGATCAAATTATCCAATAAATATTTATATATATATAATATTCAAAATGTACACATGAATTAACAAAGTACAATAATAAAATCCTAATACAAGCATATTGTGGTGGTAGTGGTGGATAATATGTTTTGATAGCTTCCTAATCCTCAACTTTAGCCATCAAAGTCTCGATGGTTACCTACAAAAAAACAAATATGGTCAAATAACAACAACAACATCAAAAAGAATGCATAATCTCCCCTAAAATTGTTATACCACAAATCCAACCCAAACTCCAATATCTCCCCTTTACTCAACCCCAAACCCCACACAAACTCAAAACTAACTCCAAAAACACATATTAATGAAAAAAAATTTAAAATTTGGAGAGAATATACCTTTTGGCAAGATTGAGAGTGAGTGAGAATGAGAGGGAGAAGGGAGAGAATTAGATAAGATAGTGATAGAGAGATGAGAGAGTGAGAGATAGTGAAAAGATAGATGAGAGAGTGAGTGAGAGTGAGAGATAGTGAAAAGATAGATGAGAGAGTGAGTGAGAGTGAGAGATAGTGAAGAGAGAGATGAGAGATTAAGTGAGAGGAGTGAGTGTGAGAGAAAGGGTGGGATTTGGGGAGAGGGAAAGAGAGAGGAGAGGTAAGAATAGAGAAAGAAATTGAGAAAATGGTGGAGGAGTTATTTCGGTTTTTAAAAACCGTATCACTTTGCGTGACGAAAATATGGTTGGTCGCGCAAAGTTTTGCGCGACGAAACATATTCGACATATAAAGAAATATTGGTCGCGCAAAGTCTAAAAATTATTTTTTGAAAAAAAAAATTCCCGCATCCCATTTCTTGTACCCGCCAAAATTTTTAAATTTTTGCGGGACGAAAAATACATATTGGTCGCGCAAAGTCTAAAACAATGATATAAAAAAATTCTCGCTTCCCATTTTTGGTACCCGCCCAAATTATTGCGCGACGAAACATATTGGTCTCGCAAAGTTTTGCGCGACGAATATAGTAATATTGGTCGCGCAAAGTCTAAAAAAATTATTTTTTTTTAAAAAAAATTCCCGCATCACATTTTTGGTACCCGCCAAAATTTTTAAATTTTTGTGCGACGAAAAATACATATTGGTCGCGCAAAGTCTAAAACAATTATATAAAAAAATTCCCGCGTCCCATATTTGGTACCCGCCCAAATCTTTAAATTTTTGCCCGAGGAAAAATACATATTGGTAGCGCAAAGTCTAAAACAATTATATAAAAAAATTCCCGTGTCCTATTTTTGGTACCCGCCCAAATTTTTGCGCGACAAAAAATATTGGTCGCGCAAAGTCTAAAGTTTTTTTTTTTTTAAATTTTAAAAACCCGCGTCCCATTTTTGGCACTCGCCCAAATTTTTTGAGTTTTGCACGACGAACTGTTGGTCGCGCAAACTTTTGAGAGACGAAAAATTGGTTCATAGCACAATATTTATAAAAATAATTGTTATGAATAATAAAAAAATAAAAATATTTTATTTTATGATTTAAAATATAATTAAGGTGAAAGCTACTTAATAAATGTATATACTATTCAATTTCTTAAGTGTTATATGTACAAAATAAATAAATTTAAAGCTACTTAATAAATATATATATATACACACACACACACACACACACACACACTTCAACGATCTAACCATAAGACTTGTTTTTATATACTTCAAGATCGTATACCCCAAAAATCACAAAAAACAAACATTCAGAGATCTAGTAACGGGACAAAACTTTTCGATAGTTATAAATGAAAAATCACGATTGAACGGTTATTTTAACTCCGATTTTGATGATTTTTTTACAGCTACACTCCTTGACCCTATATGAATACAATGACTGAATTTGATCTTCAATTTAAAACATTTGCACTAGTGGATACCACAAAATCTTATGTTATATTTAATGAAAGTATAAATAAACTCTTAATTGTTAGGGAATATATTGTTTTGATGGCATATGCATTCTACGAAACTAGTTTCAACGATCCAACCGTCAAACTTGTTTTTTTTATACTTCGAGATCATATACGCCAAAAATCAGAAAAAATAAACATTCATAGATCAAGTAACGGGACAAAACTCTTCGACGGTTATAAATGAAAAATCATGATTTAACGGATATTTTAACTCCGATTTTGATGATTTTTTACAGCTACACTCCTTGACCTTATATGAATACAATGACTGAATTTGATCTTCAATTTAAAATATTTACACTAGTGGATACCACAAAATCTTATGTTATATTTAACGAAAATATAAATAAACTCTTAATTGTTAGGGAATATATTGTTTTGATGGCATACACATTCTACGAAACTAGTTTCAACGATCCAACCGTCAAACTTGTTTGTTTATACTTCGAGATCATATACGCCAAAAATGGGAAAAAATAAACATTCATTGATCAAGTAACGGGACAAAACTTTTCGATGGTTATAAATGAAAAATCAAGATTTAATGGTTATTTTAACTCCGATTTTGATGAGTTTTTACAGCTACACTCCTTGACCCTATATGAATACAATGACTGAATTTGATCTTCAATTTAAAATATTTACACTAGTGGATACCATAAAATCTTATGTTATATTTAACGAAAGTATAAATAAACTCTTAATTGTTAGTGAATATATTGTTTTGATGGCATATGCATTCAAAAAAACTAGTTTCAATGATCCAACCATCAAACTTGTTTGTTTATACTTCGAGATCATATAGCCAGAAATCGGAAAAAATAAACATTCAGAGATCAAGTAAGGGGATAAAACTTTTTGACGATTATAATGAAAAATCAAGATTTAACGGTTATTTTAACTCCGATTTTGATGATTTTTTACTGCTACACTCCTTGACTCGATATGAATACAATGAAATAATTCGATCGTCAATTTAATATATATATTTTCTAACAAAAACCCAATCCGAACAACAAGAATATATTTTTCTAATAAAAAATTCGATCCGATCTAAAATAATAAATTTAAAGTTACTTAATAAATATATATACCGTTTAATTTCTTAAGTGTTATGCATACAAAATAAAAAACAAAAATAAATTGGTTTAGGTGACAAAATGTTTGGATTACATCATGGAAAAATTTTTTAAAAATATTTTTTTATTTTATTTATTTTTATAAGGACTTTGCGCGACGAATTATTTTTCGTCGCCCAAAATTGGTCGCGCAAGACTTTGAGCGACGATGTATTGTCGTCGCGCAAAAGTTTATCGCGCGAAGTGACTTTGGGCGACGAATAATTTTTCGTCGTGCAAAAATTGGTCGCGCAAGACTTTGCGTGACGATGTATTGTCGTCGCGCAAAAGTTTGTCGCGTGAAGTGACTTTGGGCGACGAATAATTTTTCGTCGCGCAAAATTTGGTCCCGCAAGACTTTGCGCGATGATGTATTGTCGTCGCGCAAAAGTTTGTCGTGCGAAGTGACTTTGGGCGACGAATTATTTTTCGTCGCGCAAAATTTGGTCGCGCAAGAGTTTGAGCGACGAAGTTACAAGTTTTGTCGCTCAAAGTGACTTTGCGCGACGAATAGTTTTTCGTCACGCAAGGGGTTTTTTTTACTAGTGCTACTAAGTACCCACCAACTACCGACTAAATACTTAATATCAATTTATCGTACCTGATATATTCTCAATTCGACACTTATCGTACCTGATATATTCTCAATTCGACACTAATTGTCAATCTTATCATTAGAGTATCAAAAAATTATCAATTAGCGCTAATATATTAGGTACCGTAAATTTATATCGTTACCTAATAATCTTTTTCCATGCACGCACTGCCTTTCTAAGGCTGTATTGCTTCTACTTTTTAAAAGTCTGTATGCATATAGATATCTTAAGTCATCGGGTCATATAAAGATGGACAACTAGTGCCCCCATTCACTGCTTAATCCGACTCAAAACAAATGCATGGTCATCTGTGGACTCACCCACTGCATGTACCGTACGGCAATGTCACACAACCTGTGGTTTTATTACACGTTTCATAATAATTAATTCTTCTGCTTTCGTTTTTTAGCAAAATTATTCTGAAAATATATGACCCCCTCCCTCTCTCTCACGTCATTTTCATAATAATAAATTCTTCAACTGCATTTTAAAAACTAGATAAGCCTAAAAGCAGCCCACGGATAAAAACGTGGTTTTAATGGGGATAGTACTGTTTTGTTATTTTCGGCCAATAATATTATGCCACATCAAAGTATTATCACGAATATTATGATGTTATTAGTCGGAGATAGCACTATAAAAATACATAGTCTTTCTCCCCTCCCACGCCTCTGCCATGGCTTCAACTTGAAGCTGTGTTACAGTGCTAGTGGGCAATTATGAGTCATTAAGGTAAAGTAGAGAAAGAATATATAATATCCCAAAATTGCAAAGAGGTTGCAATATCCTAACCGTTCTCTAAAGTCTAATTAATTAACGTCTCAAGTGGTTGCAATATCCAAATTTGAGGCTCCTTAAATCTTTCAGGACAGAAATATATAGCAAGGGTTTTAGGAAATTTGTTACCTATTTCCTTTACAAATTACAGTCTCGATCACTTAGACTACAGGGGTCTACGAAATTTGTGGTCACTCACCGTTGGATGTAAATTCAACGGTTCACTCGTTCTTGTACTCATTTTAAGAAACTTTTTTGAACTGTTAGATTAACATCCAATGGTGAGTGACTACAAATCTCTTAGACCCTTATAGTCCGAAAGATCGGAGTTGCTACAAATTAAAATATTATTTTATTAATGGAGTAACATAAGTAAACAGAAGTTATATTTCTCACTCATGTAATTAGTACTTTGTTTGAAACCAGGCCCCTTTTTTTTCCGCTAATTATTATATCATTCTTATGTAAGTATTCAGTAATAGGAATCAAAATCAATTTGATCACTAATATGCCTTGTACATAATAAAATATGTTTTGTATACTTACTAGTAAAAAAAAAACTTAAAATAGCAAGTACATCATACTATATAATAACATTTTATTGTCTATATTTTTAAAATTTTACTGATGTTTAATGATAAATAATCCAATATATTTACATTATTATATTGTTCTACGCATTCATGTGATTATTTAAAATAATACATGTAAATAATTTTGAAATAAAAAATAACAAGATGAGTTTTTTTTTGTTGATCGAACAACAAGAGATGAATTTATATGATGGCCTGATGACTCTATTTTTTTTTTTTTTTTCTCGGTTGCCAAAGTTAGGAATAAGGAGGGGGTTTTCTCATGCACATTACCAGGGTGCCATGAGGGTTCGAGCATAAGACTATTAGTTTGCAAGTTATGTAACACCCCGACCCGAATTTATTTACCCAATTAAATTATTAAATTAATTTAAATATGAATTTATGAATATACCCTTTGGGTAAGGGTATTTTGGTTATTTTCTAATTCAAAAAGATTTTGGAGAAGTAAGTGGCACCATTACGTAGAGCTCGTCGATACGAGTTCGAAGACATGCGGCACGCCCAATTCCGAGTTGTAACGAAGAAGGAAAAGTCTGAAAATGAAAAAGATGCAAAGGTAATTTTTAGATTTTGGTACTGTAGCAAACAGTGCCGTGCTACAGTACCGGGCAGTTTTATTTATTTATTTATTTATTTTCCCTTCTTCTTCTTCTTCCTTCTCTCTCTCCCTTCACAACAAACAGCCCCCCATGTTACTATTCATCAGTCGGGATTTTGGGTCACAACCGTCGCATCCGGCCACCATTTCAGGTGGTACCGGTCCCAAAAGAACCGGGCCACCTCACTCTTTCCATCCCGACCAGCCTCAGCCGCTGGAACCACCTGTGCTCTCCGAAAAATGATAAAAATCGACCGATTTTAACCCAAAATTCACGGAGCTCGTTCAGACGCCTCCGGCCACCATTTTCGTCGATCCAGGTATGCTTTCTCAACCTCTCGGGACGTTCTAGCTGATGGTTGTGTTGGATAGGAGAAATTTCTGTGTTTAGCGGGTTAAATAAGCGATTGAAATTCTGCCAGTTTTCGGCCTCCGATTTCGGCCACTTCTGTCAAATTTTTGGGGTAGATTCAAGAACAAAAGTTGCCCCACTACATGTGATTTACCTAACCTGGGAGTCTTGGCCGGCGGTTTGGAGTTTTTCCTGCCACCGGAAATTTCTTTGGACACTCAAGTGCTGCCGGCGCGTGGGGTGGCGCATGGGTCATGTGGTGGCCTGTCTTAGAGTTCCAAAATAACCCTCTTGTCATCCCAAGCATGGCGGTATGCTCGGATTTGAATTTGGTTATCGTTTGATCGTCGATCGGATATCGCATATTAGGCGTTATCCGGGTTTGACATGTTCAGATTGTTGGATCGACTCCAATTTGATATATGATAATCTAGGCATCTTTAGGATCGTATAGGAGTTGAAGGATAGTAAAACGGAGTCCCGGACACTCCGAAAATACCAATCCTAGGGCTATGTTTTACAATAACCGTCCGATCGTGCGATCGCAAGCGATCTGACCGTCCGATCAGAACCAAACTTGCCGGACATGTATCCTGAACCTTGTAGAGCCCATAGGAACTTTTGGATCCAAATTTGGGGGTCGTGGGCCCGTTTGAGCAAGTTTGAGTAGTTTGACCCATGGTTGACCGTGAGTCTTCCGAGATAGTTTCACCTTTTTAGAGGGATTAAAATGACCTTATTGACAAGTCTTAACCGTTACTTGAGTTATGTTGATTTTGTGGGAATAGGATATTAATTTATTATTTTAAATTTGGGGATATCGGATACTATATTGTGGTTGAGGTTTAGGCAATATTGGAAATTTATATATATTATAAAGATATAAAGATGATGATTACACTGTGTAAGTACCATCTGTGATTGTTAGGTCTTACATGGTGTAGGATTTTTTAGCGTTGAGACAGACCTCATACGTAGCGTTGGATGTTCCGACGTGTCACATCTTGGAATCGACTCCGCCGTAGCACGATATTGTCCGCTTTGGGCCCCCCTCTCTGCCCTCACGGTTTTATTTCTGGGAGCTCACGAGCAACTTTTCAGTGGGTCACCCATCCTGGGATTGCTCTAGCCCCCAACTCGCTTAACTTCGGAGTTCCCACGACTCCGAAGCCAATGAGCTCCCAAAAGGCCTCGTGCTAGATGGATGCGAGTGTGCACATGTATGGCACATCACCCCCTCTCCGTTGGTTGATGTGGGATCTTACACGACGTTTAGGGAGATTTTGTGATTGTTAGGTCCCATGTGGCGTAAGATTTTCCAGCGTGAGGACAGACCCCATACGTGGCGTTGGATGTTCTGGCGTATGGGGAGAGATATGATTGTTAAGTCACACGTGGTGTAGGATTTTTCAGTGTGCTAACAGACCCCATATGTGGCTTTGAATTTTCCGGCTTATAGGGAGATATTGTGATTGTGAGGTCTCACGTGGCATAGGATTTTTCGGCCTGAGGATAGACCCCATATGTGGTGTTGGATTTTTCGGCATATGGGGAGATATTGTAATGGTTAGGTCGCACGTGGCGTATGATTTTTCGGCATGTCGACAGACCCCATACGTGGCTTTGGATGTTTCAGAGTATGAGGAGATTATGTGATTGTGAGGTCTCACGTGGCGTAGGATTTTTCGGCGTGAGGACAGATCCCATACGCAGTGTATGGGGAGATGATATGATTGTTAAGTCACAAGCGGAGTAGGATTTTCCGGCGTGCTAACAGACCCTATACGTGGCGTTGGATGTTCCAGCATATGGGGAGATTATATGATTAACAGAGAGATGAATAAAGGTGTTGTATGTGTTTGGAATTAGAATTTAGTGGAAAGAACTGCGTGTGGCTTGATCCCTCAGTAAGGGTACGTAGGCAGCCTAGGGTAGCGCCTAGGTGTAGCCGCTGACTAAACGTTATACATATTTTTAGGTTTGATTATATGGTATTATGGGCCGAGGCCCTTGGGACTATTGGTGAAATTTCATAGATGGTAGTTGATGCATGCTAGAAATTTGTGAGAAGTATTATTGTGCCTTTGCAGATTGAAAACTTGGGAAGTTATTTCATGTTGACTGCAGTGGTACTTGTAAAATTATTTGAGTTCCTTAGTTGCATTGTCAGTATATTAATTGACTTAAGAGTACTTCTAGTTGTTCTGCCTTGATTTATTTGAAGGTTGGAGCCCTTTTCTGTAAACTGTGTGCTATTACATTGTGTGTGCTGGCAGTTGGCTTTTTAAATTGTGTTTTATTGCAGGTTGAAAATTTGGGGAATGTTCAATTTACAAGGAAGACTACCTAAATTTCGACAGAAAGTCTCGTGCCCTTATTCCTTTTGGGAAAGGAGGCTTTAGTTTTAGTGACTGGGTTCGACATTGGAGTGATGTCGGAATTTTCACAGAATTTGTCTTGGGTTTCGGGAAATTCGGGGCAGGTCCTGTCAAGTTAACAATATTTTCCACGAGACTAGGCCCTGTTAGTGGGTCTAATGGCCTTTACTCAACTGGTTTGAAAGGGAGAATGAATTAAATAGAACCACAAACTATATCGTTAATTTTGTTGTTGTTCATTTTTACCATTTCAAGCATTGATTGAACATATGAATGCTACCCTTGGCACGGTAGGGGGGTGGGACTGCTACATGGATGAGGATGGGGCTACTGTGGGGGTGGGGATGAGGAGGGGGAATAAGCTCCTCCGATGGGTTTTGATGAGATTGACAAGAAGGAGAAAGATAGGAGGAGGATACTTAGAGTTGAGAATATCTTGAAAAGGATGAGGGTAGTTTTGGTATATAAAAAATAGAAAAGTTAGATATAGATCCAAATTTAACTCATTGGCCACTTTAGTGACAGGACCCGACCCAATTTTCGCTTTGGAATTCGAGCCAAATCCTATGTGTGTCCGACACCTGGCGAATGTCGGGCACAAAAGACCTTTTTACCCTTCTCGTTTCAAATTCTTTTTATACTTTCCCTTAGACTTCTGCCAAAAATTCGGCAGAGTCTCCCCTGTATTTTGACCAAACCCAAAGTTTTCCACCTGTTAAACAATCAAATAAATTCACACCAACTGCCAGAATATCTCAAATAACAGATCTCAACTCCAGTTTTTCAGTTTCAACTAGATATCAGAGCATTTTCTAAAGTTTACAGGGTTTCAAGGATTTTCCACAAAACTCTACCTTATTTGGTGGCGCGGAAGCTATGAATGGCCCGGTGGTGGATCATGTGCACTTCTACGGTCTGGGGGCGAAAAACAGGTTGAAAATGTGAGTGGACCAAACATAAGATTTTGGAAACAGTTTAAAATCATAATAACCCCCATAGTAAAAATAACTTGATAAGTAAGGCTGAAGTTCACCTGTGTTTAGTATAAGGTATTCCTCTGAATATATATATATAATCGTATGTTTATAGATTCGTAAAACTGAACATTTATATAAAGATATAAAATGCGCGAATATCAAAGAAACTGGCATATAATAACTGAAAGTCATAATTGGATAAAAGAAAGCTCAAAATACTTTGAAACTACCACCGATTTGTACCCCTGTCATATCCGTCAATTCCCCTGGTAGGTCTCGGGCGTCACGCAGTCTACCCGAGCCGCAAACTGGCGAAATCAGGGGACTATGGTCAGCCTGATCCGCCGGCAGGTCCCGATGACACCAAGTCGATTCGAGCCGCTCTGGCAAGATACAAGGGACCGCAGTCAGCCTGATCCGCAATCCTGGCAGGTCTCGGGGACACAGAGTCAGCCGAGCCCAAATCCTGGCAGGTCTCGGGACACAAAGTCTACCGAGCCGCAAATCCTGGCACTCACAGTCCAAGCGTCCCCGTAACTCGTGAGGCAAAGTCAAGTGCACTGACATAACTAAAATCAGACTGGATGTCTGTAGACATCGGTCAGACTGTGGGTAATCACCAAATAGAAAGGCGGGTACATGGTGGTTCTAAACAACTATTTTAGAAAAACCTGATAAGTCTCTGTAATCTGATAAATCTGAGGTAAGCTGCCATTTCTGTATCACAAATCTCAAGTCTACTGCTCAACTGAGTAATATAAAAACAAAGATGTTTTACGCCACATTTCTTGCTCAGAAAAACATGTAATAACACTTATTCGAGATCAGATACTGAAATTTATTCCGATAAACTCTTTTATAAAAACTTATTTATATAAAATCAATATAAAATCACTTATGAAATCTTATTTATAGAAATCATCTATATAACTTATTTATATAAAAGCCTTTATGAAAGAAAGTCCACTCACTGATGGTCCGAGCCAGCTGGACCTCTTGAAGGTCCCTCCTGTAGGTCGACTGGACCTCTGGTGCTTGATTACCCATGAATAATAAATTAATAAACTGCTGAATAAAAAGAATTTAATTAAACTCCTTGCCCCCGGCTCCTAGAAATACGTGCACTCGTTTTAAAGTTACTTCTATGCCCACAATAGCCTTTCAGACGCTTAGAACGGTCTTGAAAGGCCCGACGTTTTACTGAGCGATAAACCACCAGACCGGCCGATCCGGGACCCCGTGGGTCCACGGTCTCCGATGGTCAATCTGGGCTTCTCTAAAGGTTCCTCATAGAGAAGGAACCATATTCCGCGAATTTGGTCCGAAACGGATGGTCGGATTAGCCGAAATCGCGTTATTGCTTAAAATCCAAACCCTAGCCCCAGGGTTCGCCATTTCGGAGTATCCGGGACTCCGATTCGCAATCTGTCGATCCTACACGATCCTGGAATCATGTACACCGACATATCCAAAATTCAGTGCGATCCGACTATTTGATGACACTGCACCCAAGGATCGCGCGACATGGAAAATTCGTTCGGGGCTCAAACGGACTCCGAATCGAGATCCGCGAAATCCTACGCGCTCATGACGACACAAGGATCACAAAACTGTACAGAGTCACTTCACCATCCATGCCCACGCGCCGCCACACGCGCGGGCAGATTCGGGTGTCCAAAGCGATTTTGGGTTGCCGAAAAATCTAGGAACCAAGACTCCAAACTCCTATTCTAGGTAAAACACCCCATTTGGAGTCATTTTGTTCTTGGACATACCCCAAAAAGTGGCCGGAAATGGCTGAAAACATAGGCCGAAAATCTGCTAAAACTTCAAGCTCAAAAATCCAATAGCTACACTACGAATCGATCTAATCCTACCCAACAGACAGCTATAACAGCTCGAGAGGTTCAAGATCCATACCTGGGTCAATGAAAATGGTGGGTGGAAGTGAGAGAACGAGCTCCCAAAAATTTTTAGAAAAACTGTTGGAACCGGCCTGTTTCGTGGCAGTTTCCGGCTACTGCAGTAGCGGATGGAGGCTGAGGAGAGGCAGGGCTGATAGAGGGAAGTGAGGTGGTTCGTTTGGGACCGGTATTTCCTGAAACGGTGGCCTGAGTTGGGAGAAATCGCTGTCTGAAGTTGGCTGGTCGAAGTGGTCGCAAGAGAGAAGAAAAGCTGGGTTTATAAAATTGAACTTCGAAATATTTACGGTTCTGCCACTGAGACTCTTTTGACCATAACTCCTTCGTTACAACTCTGATTCGGGTCTACTCCGTGTCTACGGACTCGTTTCGCTGTGCTCTACGCAACGGCCCAAGCGGAATTGCCAAATTCTTTCTCTATCAAAAAGTCAACTTTTTCCTATTAAATAATGCGAGGGTAAAATTGTCTTTTTGCTAAAAGATATTAATCCTACTTTTTAGATATTTTGTTATTTTCTTGATATTTTGTTTTGGGTTATTACATTTAGTCCTCGTGTTATCAATTTGGCTAATTTAGTCCATAATTTTGTATATTTTAGAAAATGTGATCCATTATGTTAAAATTATGTTAAAACTTAAATAATAAAAAAAGGTCATGTAAATATTCAAATTCGAATAAAAATAATAACTTAATTATTAAAAGTCATGTTCTTGTATTGGGTTGAAAAGGGGTGTCTAGTAGCCCAGACTAACATCTCGGATTAACCAACGCCCAGACAAAGCAGAGTGCAAATCTCGTTGAGACAATCGAGCTCAACGGTGGTCTTGGTGCGAACAATGACGAGGGTTCGAGAGGGTTATAGAATCTACAGTGTGCATGTTGTTTGTGTGAATGTCGCCAACTTCTGCTACAACAAGGATGATGAATTGGCAGAGCCAAGCGCTGCAATGATTGGCTACGAAGTTCTTTGCAATTTGCCGGAGAGGAAGGTGCGAGAGAAAAAATGGTGGTTTAGGTAGGGTTGGGAGGTGGTTGAGGTCTGAGCGTGAAATTCGGGGAGGCAATTTTTTTTATTAATTCAATTTTAAAATTGAATTTGAATATTTAATAATTAATTGCAGTTTTTTAAATTAATTTTAAAATAATTTTTTTCTTCAGTTTTAACAGAATTTTGACGGAAAGGATGAAGTTTTGCTAATATATATAAACACATGGATAAAATTGGCCAAATTGATAGTAGGGGAATTAAATTGGCCGATGAAGTAAATTACAGGGACCATTTTGAAATTTAAGCCTTCTTTTTATTTAATTAACTTGGTGCGTTCCACCCATCACCTCTGCCACAACTAGTTCCTATAAAAAATTTCAAAGAATATAAGTTATTTTAAGCCTTAGGTGCCTGAAAACCAAATAATTCAATAAACTCTAGCGCAGGGTGAGTTGGGTTGAGCGAGTAGTTGTATGCCCTGTCTCACTCTCACTATAAAAACACACGGCTAACATTATTGTGGGAACCTAATTAAATCAAACCCTAGGTCAAATAATTCCTACCATTTGGGGATTATTTGACCAAATTGGGAATCAATCAATCTAATTAGGAGTTACTCAATTTAATTGGGAATTATCCAATTAAATTGAACGTTACCTAATTAGGTTGAGATTTGATTTGGTTAATTACCACGATCCCCAATTAAATGAGGAATTGCCTAAATTGAATCAGGATTGATTGATACCTACCACAATTAGGGATTTGATTTACCCCAATTAATCAAATCCCTAATTAATCAAATCAATTCCAAAAAGGGGAGGAATAATTCCCTTCCATCTACGGAATTATTCCTCTGAAACCCTAGCCTCCGAGACCTCTATAAAAGCATAGCCACACACAATGGTTGAGGTAAGTCAGAATTCCTACTGAAACTCTGCATAAATTATTTCTTAAAAACCCTAGCAACCCCCTCTCTTTCTCTCTCTCACACAAGGCTCCGGCCACCACACACGGCTCCGGCCACCCGGTTTTCCTTGAAATTACCCTACCTAACTTAGGCATCGGAGGGCCTTTGGCCAACACCCCCCTGGTGTGGTCTTTTACTCCGATCTGTTTTGCAGGGAGAAAGAGAGGCGGAGAAGACGAAGGAATCTTTGGCGGATATTCTTTTGGGGGAAATTTACTCTCACAAATTGGTGCTTTCATTGAGAGTGCGAGATATATTCAAAGCGTGCTCCAAATCCATCTTTCACACATTTTTTTCAAACAACCATGGTTCATACAAGACGTACGAAAAGTAACGCCACCACGATGGGCCCATCTCATGGTTTCGTGGTGGAAACCTCAATGCAACAGCACGGAATCGTAGCTGCCAACGCCTTGCAGTCATCCTCTAGTGCTTTGCAGCCGCCCTCAGCTGCCGGAATTGCAGAACAGCCGCCACATGACCCTGGGACCTCCACAGCCTTTTTAAAGTTGCCGCCGACATTGACATCGAGTCGCAATTGCATCGTCCGCTACTGCCGAGCCATCGCAATGCACAGCCGCAGAGCCACACACCACTCAACTACTGGATTTGCTGCGCAGCCCCATGGCTACTCCGACGTCGTCCCAGTCTTGGAGCAGATCCATTCTCTCCCTCCTCTGCAATCACACTTGGCATATGCACCTGTGTACGCCTCTAATGGAGCCCTAGCCCATATGCCGTTGGGCCCGATGCACAACACTCTACTTGACCCGCGCAGTCAGGTGGACCTTAACTCACGGGTCGATCAACTCACACAGAAGGACGATGATCAGAACAACCTGATCGGCCAGCTACTCAGGCAGATCAACTTGAATCAAGGCCCAAACCTTGGACCCAGGGACGAGGAGAGAAGGGCACACCAACACGCCGGCGAGCAGTTCGAGAGGTCTCAGGCTGGTCAGACAAGAGCAAACCGGCAGAGGAGAGATCGAGATCGAGCAGATGAGATGCAGACAGCCGCGAGCCGTACTCTGAGCCGTTCGGGGCTCAGACCAAGGACCAATGTGCTCGAGAGGCTAGGCCCACAGTCTAATGTCCACGCCCGCTTGGGCCCACAAGGAGCTCGAGTTCGTGAGCAGTCGCGCGACGAGCGCAACGACCGACGCCCACCGACCCGCTCGAGGGCCAACGCACGCTGGCAAGCTGTAGAAGAATCCTCACAAGCTCAATCTCCTAACCTGCCCCATGGGCAGGGCACCCAAGGGGATCGACCCTTGGGAACCGAGGAAGGAGTTAGCCAGTCACGCTCGAGACACCAAAGACGTCGACCTGAGCGACCCTCCTTGCAGGCAGAAGATGATGATCGACGCCCACCAACCCGCTCGAGGACCAACACGAGGCGCCAAGATGTAGAGGAATCCTCACAAGCTCAATCTCCTAATCTACCCCACGGGCGGAACACCCAAGGGGATCGACCCTTGGGAACCGAGGAAGAAGTCAGCCAGTCACGCTCGAGACGCCGAAGACATAATCTACCCCACGGGCGGAAC
>NC_047653.1:14558467-14564366 GCF_902201215.1 Prunus dulcis | reverse complement strand
AAAGTACTTTTTTCGAGCTTTATGTCCCACAAACATATACACACAGGCAACAAGCCTTACCTCCATTGCAGACAAGCTGCTCCCCGGAGCACGAACTCAATGGAGTCCTTTTTAAGAGCTATGTCCCCGACATGCGCTCACAGGCAACAAGCCTTACCTCCATTGCAGACAAGCTGCTCCCCGGAGCACGAACTCAATGGAGTCTTTTTAAAAGCTATGTCCCCGACATACGCTCTAGGCACAAGCCTTACCTCCATTGCAGACAAGCTGCTCCCCGAGCACGAACTCAATGGAGTCTTTTTAAGAGCTATGTCCCCGACATACGCTCGTAGGCGACAAGCCTTACCATTAAGAGCTATGTCCCCGACATACGCTCACAGGCGACAAGCCTTACCTCCATTGCAGACAAGCTGCTCCCCGGAGCACAAACTCAATGGAGTCTTTTTTAAGAGCTATGTCCCCGACATACGCTCGTAGGCGACAAGCCATACCTCCATTGCAGACAAGCTGCTCCCCGGAGCACGAACTCAATGGAGTCTCTTTTCCAAGCGCTATGTCCCCGACATACAGGCAGCAAGCCTTACCTTCATTGCAGACAAGCTGCTCCCAGGAGCACAAACTCAATGGAGTCATTTTCATGCGTTATGTCCCTGACATACACACACAGGCGACGAGCCTTCTCTCCATTGCAGGCAAGCTACTTCACAAGTACAAACTCAATGGAGTCTCTTTCAAGTGCTATGTCTCCGGATGCACACTTACAAGATACAATGAGAATTGAAGTTCGAAAGACAACTGAAAATTCCATAACAAAGCGGCCAATCAGCCAAGTTCAACAAGAAATAAGCCTCATTTTGCTCAACCGGCACCATCTGCTCAGCTGCCTGCTCCTCCGCATCTGCCCTAAACCTCATTAGCTGCACCACCTTTGGCGTTGTCTTCCTCCATTGCAGCTTCATCTGCCACCTGCTCTTCAACTGCTTCTACATTCACGGCATTGATCTGCTCACTTTGAGCAGCAAGTCGAGATAGAGCTACTCACCTTCCTCATGTTCGAGAGGGCAACAAGGAAGAGCACCGTTCCTGCAGTCCAAGTATCCCAGCTTGTATGCATTAGCAGAAATTTCATGCTTGGACGCCTCTGTGGCTTCAACATAAGTACCAAAATTGACCAGCAAAGTGTCACCAACTCCTGGACCGGCAATTCGTGCAACTGAAGGACATTTTGCTCGAGCAGACGACTCTTTAGCTCTTTTGGCTGCAACTTGCAACATTGAGTCAGCCCCGCGCTTGACTGTTCGTGGAGCACAGACAACCCAAACCTTCGCGGTTGCAAGGCAGAGGTACAGTCCTCTCAGCTTGATTCCCAGATCAGCACAGACAACCCAAACCTTGCTTCCCAGCAGCTTCCTTACATGGCAGATCACGGGTCTTAGGCAGTTCGGGCAGAGACTTGAGCAGAATATCCCAGACATTATGCATGCTAGTGACTTTCTTGTTGTTCGCATTGACGAGGCGCTTGATCTCAGCAGATGAAAAAGGAGCAACTCCCATGGGGACCTTCTCAGCACATTAGACCCCCCATTAAAGAAGACTTGCTAGTGGCAGAAGGAGGAAGTTCGGTCGAGGACTCCACCTGCTCAACTAGCAGATCATCTAGGCCCGAGCCATACAGCTCCCATCTTCCAACATCTCCGACAGGGGGCAGACCACCAACCTCCTTTCGATGTTTGCTCAGCAACCAGCGCCATTCAAGGACCTGATAGGGATGTTCAGAGCTTACTGAACCTTGGTCATGTTCGGGCTGAGATCGAGTTTCTTGCAGATGTCATTCTCTGCAAGCAGAAGATGGAAGTTAGTCAGATACACAACAAAGAATTCCATGGCAACTGTAGCATATCAAAAGGATGCAACTTACCATCACAGTAGGTGAGAAGAACGAGCGGACCGTCGCCAACCTTCTCTTCCTATCTGCCGCTGACTTTCAACACGTTCGTGCTTCGCACATGATCGCCTTGACTCATATTGATCCTAGTTCATGGCACAAAAAAAAAAAGAAGGAATTGAAGCAATTTGGATCAGCCACAAAAAAGACGACCCAAACTGCCACCTGCTCCAGCAGCAGATTGCGCACCTCCAGCCTAGTTACAGCTGGACAGCCCGAGTAAAAAGCCTCCTCTACGCAGGAGCCCAAGTCCACGAAGGAAGCCCAGTTACAGCTGGACAGCCCAACGGATAATTTACATCTCCTACATGCCACCACGCGTCATGCAGAAGCTGGGGGGCATTTGTGGGAACCTAATTAAATCAAACCCTAGGTCAAATAATTCCTACCATTTGGGGATTATTTGACCAAATTGGGAATCAATCAATCTAATTAGGAGTTACTCAATTTAATTGGGAATTATCCAATTAAATTGAACGTTACCTAATTAGGTTGAGATTTGATTTGGTTAATTACCACGATCCCCAATTAAATGAGGAATTGCCTAAATTGAATCAGGATTGATTGATACCTACCACAATTAGGGATTTGATTTACCCTAATTAATCAAATCCCTAATTAATCAAATCAATTCCAAAATGGGGAGGAATAATTCCCTTCCATCTACGGAATTATTCCTCTGAAACCCTAGCCTCCGAGACCTCTATAAAAGCATAGCCACACACAATGGTTGAGGTAGTCAGAATTCCTACTGAAACTCTGCATAAATTATTTCTTAAAAACCCTAGCAACCCCCTCTCTTTCTCTCTCTCACACAAGGCTCCGGCCACCACACACGGCTCCGGCCACCCGGTTTTCCTTGAAATTACCCTACCTAACTTAGGCATCGGAGGGCCTTTGGCCAACACCCCCCGGGTGTGGTCTTTTACTCCGATCTGTTTTGCAGGGAGAAAGAGAGGCGGAGAAGACGAAGGAATCTTTGGCGGATATTCTTTTGGGGGAAATTTACTCTCACAATTATAATATTGGCGCATGAAGTGGGTGCCGTACGTGGAGATTCATGCATTGTTTATTGCAAGCTGGCTGGTCCTGCAGCGATGGTGGTGGTCGATCTGTGTAAATTTGCAGAGAAAATCTTCCTTTTGCTGTGAGAAAGGTGATAGCAAGGGGTTATTTCGTTTCAACCCTTGAGGCATTGGTGGAAAAATTCATATCTTGTGCTTGTGACCACGATTGGTGAGCTGTGGGCAGAGCAAGTGAAAATGCTTTCACATAAGTTTTTGTATTCTGTCTCTTTTGCTTTTCGTTCATTTTTTTTCTTTTATCTGGTAAGAAAAGGAGAACCATGGAGGACTAAAATATTGTTGGCAGATGGATATTTGATGTTGGATTGGTTTCTGTTTGAGTGATTCACTCTCTCTGATATTTATATTGTTTTTCTAAATTTCCTTGGCATGAAGCCTAAATCACTTGGGTCAGCAAATGGTTGTAGAATTTGGTTTGTTTTTCTCTAATTGTTCCAGGAAGAAAACTAAAATCAACAGCTCCTGGATGCTTTAACTCCTTTTTTTTAGCAGCTTGCTTGATCGAAAGAACTTTTTTTTTAGCAATAAATGCTGAATACAAAGAAAAATTAACGATTTCATCTCTCCTGCTGCAGGAAGAACTTGAAGAAGGCAACGGAAAACTTGCTTTGCATGAAGCCCCCAGTGGCGTGACTTACGAATCACAAAGTTTGTGATTGTTGAGAGCCGCTCTGAGAATAATGGCCTAGTCCTTAGCAGAGTCGCCATTTGTATGAGGGTCTATTTTGTTGAGAGATGCATGGGCTTATTGGACTAATGTGAGGTGGACTGAGCTCTCCTTTACCCTTTCTGAGTTTGCAGCACCAGGCCCCAAAGCACCCCGAAAAGAGTTTAAGACAGGGGAGTGATTTGGTTATCTTCACTGAAGTTCAGTCCAACAGAAACTGCCTCCCACCTTCCACCATCAGTTCAGTCCACCTCCATACATAATCTACTCTTTTATCTATTCGAACTAGGTAGAAAGGCACTAGACTTAGAGAGATAATATAACCAAAAGGATATATGGTAAAGAATTGAGCAATAGTAAGAGAAATTTTGAAAAAACAAGTTTGATGGTTAATTTATACTCCAGAGTGGCATTCAATACATTCAATAGCTGTTTTATATTTTTGTAATTATAATAACTCAATACCCAAAAAGCTTACGCTTCAACGCTTTGAGGCTTACGCCTCGCCTCATAAGGCATAAAACGCCTCACCCTAGCACCTCGCCTTTCAAAACATTGATCTTCAGTGGCTCCTTACAGGTTTTGATGTACAATTAATAGGTACTGGAATGATTATGCTTGATTTTGTTGCGTTGGAAGTTCTTTTCTTGAAGTGAACTATGTGCTGTAAGTAGTGGAATTAATAGTGCTGGAGAAGATGCTAGAGGAAGTGGTCTCTAGTAAAGAGCAACTGTGTCGATACTGTAAGCTTGGCATGGGAGCTTGCTTCAGTTAATCAATATGAAGCTTGGCTTGAGAGGCTTATGGTGTGAGAGCAAGTCTCCATAAGTTTAGTAAGAGAGAGTGCTTTTGCGGCTTGGATTGGAACAAGAAATGTTGAAGGTGAGATGCATGTGGTGTTTTCGGGAGTTGGGATGGTTTTCTGTGTGATGTTTAGGGCTTGGAGTGGTGTTATGAAAGAAGAGAAGCGTGATGGAGGAAGGCTTGGGCTTTCTTTGTTTACGGTAGTGGGAGGATGAGCTTTCCTCATGCCGTTCTTCTTCTGGTTTTGGTGTGTGTATTGCAAGGAGAGATGAAGGTCTATTTATAGGCTATAGAATGATTGTGTAAAGAAGGATTCATGAGTGTACAGTGCTCAACAGTTGGTTTTTCCGTGAGTGTGCAGTAAAGTGGGTTTGAGTTTTGGAAGAGGCTGGAAGTTCTGTCTCTACTTACCCGCGTAATTAGGCTCAGGAAAGTGGGTCTGAGTTTGAAGATACCTATAGGATATCTATATATACCTGGAGAATGTTAAGCATGCTAATTCGAATTTTTTGCAATAAATAATGATCAACCTTTGAAGCAGGATTGATATGAGTTATCAATCCTGAGATGTGCAAAGCTTTAAAATAAACGAACACGCAGAGAATTATTTTACGTGGTAAAACCCCACCTCTGGGGAAAATCCACGGGACTCCTCAGTCCAACTCAAATCCACTATAGAACGATGATTACAAGAAGTACTCACACACTTATCCTAGACTCATTCTAGATAATGTTTACCGACTTCTTCGCAACTCAACTTCTGTCACGGGATGATCTTCGACACTCCTTATGTTGAACGCAATACTGGTCACGATTGCTTCAAGCTCACCGGAGTTCTTCCAACTCTTCTTATGTTGAATCCGATACTGGTCACGATCGATTCAAGCTCACCGGGGAAAGACCGCCACAACGATCTTGGTGCACTCTACTATGTGAGTCACCGACATGCATATGAATGCAATATGAATGATTAAAGTGTTTGATAAATCACCAAGTAAACATTAAACACTTGATGATTTATATCAAAAATGCACAGCAGCTTTTTTCCTTAGAATTCTATATGCCACAAGTGCCAAACCCACTTCAATTAAGACTCCTAAACCTGATGCAATATGAACACCCACTAAACCTATTCAACTATGACTATTTGATGGCATTCAAAGTGGGCACAGGATGAACAACGTACTCATGCAAGGATTGTTATACAAGATAACAATCTTTATCAAAGAGACCAATTAGGTATCAATATAATATTTTAACATAAATTAAAATAGAGTTTAACTATGGAAAGTAATCTCAAGATAAAAAAATCTAATCCTAATAAAAATAGGATTAACATGAAAATACTTGATTGAAAATAGCTCCAACTAGGAATCCTATAATGAATGCATGATTATG
>NC_047653.1:14190490-14203385 GCF_902201215.1 Prunus dulcis | reverse complement strand
CGTTATTATAACTTATCACGACGGTAGTTATACCACCGACGTCTTATGCTATAATTACAGAAAACATAGTGATTCCTATGTAGACCTTTAACGGCGTTATTTACAAATTATCGACGTGGTAATACAATTCACACGACGCTAAAATGAACCACCGACGTCTTATGCTATAATTAAAGAAAACAGAGCAGTTTTTCCTATTTAGACCTTTAACGACGTTATTTAAAAAGTGTCGGCGTGGTAATACTATTCACACGACGCTAAAATGAACCACCGACGTCTATAATTAAAGAAAACAGAGTAGTGATTCCTAATTAGACCTTTAACGACGTGTTTTAAAAGTTCGACGTGGTAATATCATTCACACGACGAAAAAATATAACATAAGACGTAATAAGAATTTTTGACAGTTTAATAAAAATTTAAAACAGAGTGAGTAGGCTTACAATTAATTTTGCTTTTTTCTGCCACCTTTGGATCGGGGATGTTACCATGTTTGTCCTGTCTAGCTCTCTTCCATAAGGTAGATCGATCAATTTCTACCCCCGGCATGGTTTCCTCCAATTCATCCTCCAATCCAGCATATCCTTTTCGAGACAATCGATGATTGTACTCGAGTTTCTCCCTAATCTGTGCATGTTGAGAATGCGCAGACTCAAAATCTTGGGAAAGCCTTGAAGCTACAAAGGCATCCCACTGTGCTTTCTCTATGAATTTATAAGTTTCGGGGGGATGGCTTAATTTCTCCTTGTCATTGGTGTATGGAAGGATATAATGCCTAGTTAGTGTAGACTTGAAATCCTTCCATTTCTTGGCAGCTGAAGCTAAAACAGATTTCTTGCCCCCCTGACCTACGACAAAAGCCATGTCAACTGCCTCCCATATCTGCTCCTTAACATCCTTGGGGATTTGGGACCATTTCTTGTCCACAAGGGGAACTCTGGAGCGAGCCAAGACACCAATGTACGACTGCATTTCAATATGTGCTTGGCCAATACCTTTCCCCATTTTATTGTACTCAACAATTGGCCTCACTTTTTGAAGCTTTCTCTTCACAACACGAGGCATTGTGCTCATACCTCGACCAGTCTTTGAATCATCAGAGATTGTTGTCTGGCTTGTTTGTTCTGTCTCAGCAGATGATGAAGCAAACTTCATCTTCTTTGAAGACTTCATCTCCTTCGAAGACTTGTCTTGAGGAGCTACAATTCCAAGCTTCTTGGAGCCAGAATCTTTAGTTTGTTGTTGAGAAACCATTTTAATTGACAAAACTGCAAGTGAAAATATTTCAGGAAAAGATTAAGAACACAAACGACGGTTATTAATAAAATACGACGTATGATATGATTTTAAACGGCGCAATGAAATAATCTCAGACGTAATAAATGTTTAAAACCATTATTTATATAACGTCGTGGTATTTATGTTCACACGACGTCAATAGTAATACACCGTCGTTGTATTAACATTCACACGACGTAAAACAATAGATATACCGTCGTCTATATTAGATACCAACCCTAATTTCAATAGTAATACACCGTCGTGGTAAAAACATTATTAATATAACGTTGTGGTATTGATTTCATACGACGTAAATAGTAATAAACCGTCGTGGTATTAACATTCACACGACGTAAAACAATAAGACAGACTGTCGTCTTTTTAGATACCAACCCTAGTTTCTTTTTCTTTATATTTTATCAAATAAGGGAAAAACAAAAACCATTGTTCAGAGAAATCAAACCTGCAATTAAACAAGCAAAAAAAAAAAGACTTTATTTTAAAAACAACTTTGTCAATTTTCAGACGACGCTAGAACGACTGACGAACCGTCGTGGTCTACATATTTAACCACGTAAATAAGAACTACCGTCGTCTTATTTAGTTGAGGTAGTTGTCTTCAAAGTTGGAAACTTTCCCTCTTTGTCTTTATATTTTATCAAACTTGGAAAGAAGTAAAATGATTTTGGCCAGAAAAAAGGTAAAAAGATTTTTCAAACAAAAAGCGTATGAGCATGCAAAACAGTAACCAAAATAGTGAAAATGAAAGCTTACCTTTTGCGTGCGATGAAAGCAAGAGGAAAAAGATCGATCTTTTGCGTTCAGAGACGACGAAGAAGACGAGAGGAAGGCGATGAGATACTCTGACGGTGCTCTGACAGGAAAAAAGACGAAAAGTTTTCTCTTGTAGATTGAAATTTTTAATCGGGTTTGGAAACTGTGCATGTGTAAGTCGAAAAGTTGCTAATATATAAAACGATTTCAAAAAAATAATACGGCGGTTACATATAACTTCGTCGTTTTTAACTAAAACGACGCAATTTTTGTTTTGCGACGTGGAATCATTAATTTAACGTCGTTAGGTTTAATATAACCGACGTTGTTTTCAAGTAGATGAAAAGTTGCTTACATATAAAACCATTTAACGTCGTTAAGTTTAATATAACCGACGTGGATTTGAATTTTTAAATTATGAATAGAATTTTTTTTCCCGTGACTTTTCAGTTTATTTTTCAATTACAGTGCGTTATAAATAGAGTTTTTTTTTCGGAGGAAATTTAAAATGAAGGAAATTAATATTCAGGAATATGTAAAGTTTCTTTTTTGGATGACAGATTTAAATAAAATAAGAATATAAAATCAACGACTGTTTTTTTTTTTATGTCGTCGTTTTTAGTCGTCTTAAGTAAGACTAAGACGACGTAATATATTTGTTGAGCGACGTTGATTGTACAATTTAAACGGCGGTTTTTGGTTCGGACCGCCGTTGATTTTAAAAATTTATTCTATAAATTTGTCGCTTTCATTCATTTTCGCGGTTAAAATTTAGGGTTCCAAGTTCTTCCTCTCTCAGAGACATTGTCTCTCACATCTCAAAGACAATAATTTGGATGTCTTTCTCAAAGAGAAATTGAGCTTACTCGCATCAAATCTATGTCCACAAGAAGAAGCTTGTCAACTAGCCTTCTCACTTCTTGATCAAGCCAGATAGGACACTTAGTGCTTCTGAATACTCCTTGCTTTCCATCAAAAGAGATGCAAGCCTGGCCTCCACTCGTTGTCGAAGGAAAGTTCGCTTCTCAGGGAAATCTGAAGATCAGATGTGCCTGAACCTCTGCTTGATTTTCTTTACTAAGAAGATCCGTCAGATTTGTGATAGCCTCTTCCTTTATCCGTAGAGCTTAAGAAGAAGAAGATGGGTTTCAAGAATGCGATAAAGAATAGAAATGGCTTCAGATGGCCTCTAAAGCATGAGCAATCGAATCAGTAGTTGCTGGGAGATATGATGAAGACATTGTCAATGCTTTTGTCGTCGTTTATATTAAGGTAGATTTATAATTACCGACGTAGATTATTTTGTTAAACGTCGTTAAGTTTAATACAACCGGCGTGGATTTTATCAACTTCGAAATAATTGTCTCTCTGATTTCAAATCTGTGTCATCTGTTAAGATTATGATGTGGAACAGAGTTCCGTCTGGTAAGATTTCGTAACCCTTGGGATCTCAGAAAAATCTGATTATGTCGGCGGTTTTCTATATAAACCGTCGTGGTTATTTCAATTCTTGTCATTAAGTAGATCTACCGGCGTAGGATAAGAAAATCAAAGAAAAAAATTGTAAACAAAAATTCTTATTAAGACGACGGTTTAAATTAAAGTTTCGACGTATAAAATGAATAAATACGACGTTAAATATTTAAAGATAACGTCGTAGAACTATACGAGAATGGCGTCGATATATTTATATTTTCCGTCGTTGTAAATTATTTTAATACGGCGATATTTTGTATTTTAAAGCCGTGGATTTGTTTGTAATTATACGGCGTCTTATACGAAAACCTCGTCGTGTTATTTTATGAGTAAAAGCGGCGGCTTTTATTGAAATCGTCGTCTTTACTTTCTACGTCGGTCGATTCATAACTTCTGCCGTCCTTTGTTGGCTTTGATTTTACACTGCTGAAATCTGTTTCAAATAGGCGTCGGTTGTTTAATTAGGTACGTCGTTGTTTTTGAACAGCCATTTGAATCTCCATTTTTAGTTGTCTAAGGTGGTATAACACGACGGTGTTTTTAGAACCGTCGTCTTTTTAAAAACCACGACGGTTTTCACTTGGACCGTCGTTGTTTTCTGGTCGTCTTTTTCACTTTTTGTAGTAGTGGAATGTCTATAAATTATAAATTTTGGGAAACACAGCTACCAATTTGGCTAAATTTTTTCCTTAGTGACCAGATTAAATTTTCAGGTAAAACCCAGTAACCAAAAAAGTATTTAACCCTATTATTTTTAGATTATGTAATTGTTCCTATTATGCCCCTGAAGTATAAATCGTATAAAAATTAATTTATAGGACAACAATTATGAAATTTTATTATGATTTTAATATAGGGATATACATAGGTTAATAAATCCCATAATTTTAGGACAATTTATTATTTTTGAGATACAACTTCTCCTTGAATTTGGCTTATAACCATAAGCACGTTATTCTTTCTTGTTCTTCGTCTCCATCTTCTGCTTTCTTGTTCTTTGTTCTCCATTTCTTATTCCCTTCTTCTTCGTTCTCCATCTTCTTATTTTCTTCATCTATTTTTTGCTATGTTAACATATCCATATTCTATGGTGCAGGTATATTGTCCTATTGAGCATAGGTATATGTATGTGTTTTTTTTTTCATACTTAAATGTATTATATACCTATTTTTTAGGCTTAATTACTGTTTCACTTCCTGAAACGGACACTCGGTCTCACTTTACCTTCTGTAACGGAAATTTTCTCACTTAACCCCATGAATCACTTAAAATTGCTGAAATTTTCTCACTTTACTATTTCGGTCCATTTTCGTCAACAAAACTATTAAGTGTGTTGACGTGACATGGACATCTTAGTAATTTTAGCTCCTTGTGTGTGATGAGTAATTGAAAATGAGATATATTAAAAAAATCTTTAAACTCAAAATTAAAAAAATATCTCATCGACAGCTGCTCCCCATATTCTCTTCAGCAACCTCTGCCCTATACTCGCCCTCCCACAATGACAAACTTTCACTCCTTATCCAACCAGCCCAAAAGCCCCAAAATTGGAAGCATTAGCAAGCTTGCAAATCGTAGTGTAGTTTCCTAGCTTGCAAAAATGGAATCCAATGCGGAATTTGGGCATGTGAGATGAGACCAATAACTTCATGCCTGTACAAGTCAGAATTTGGGCAACCATAGTCTTCATCTCCATTCTCGGCATGGCCCTAATCTAAGCAAGCACTGTCTCTATGTCTCTGCCTCACGAGGTGGTGTCTCTTGAGAAGACATGGTGCGTGGTGGCAACTAAGGTGGTGGGTGATGGTGGTTTGGGTGTGTTGAGTAATTCGAAGGAAGGTTAGGTTTGGGGTGGGGGTTGGGTCTGGGGTGGAGGCTGGGTCTAGTGAAGGGAGGGGAGAGAGGCAGATAGAAGAAAGAAGAGAGAAGAGAGACGAGAGGGAGGGGGTGGGGTCCGATGGGGTTAGGGTTGGGGAGTGGAGGGGAGAGGAGAGAAAAGAGAGGCAGTGGTAGTGTGAGTGAGAGAGAGGCAAAGAGAAAAGATAGATGAGGTAAAATTACTAAAATTCCATGTCACATCAGCATACTTAATAGTTTTGTGGACGGAAGTGGTGAAGTGAGAAAATTTCAACAATTTTTAGAGATTCAGAGGGTTAAGTGAGAAAATTTCAGTTTCAAGTGGTAAAGTGAGACCGAGCGTCTATTCCAGGTAGGGGTGGCAATTTCGGGCACGACCGGTTACACGACTCGAAGCCTACATGAGAATTTAGAGGGTTCAACCCGCACAATTAAAATTTGGGTCATTTTTGGGTCAATTCACCGTGACCCGTTTAATAAACGGTGGGTTTTTGGTCTACCGGCCAACCCGCTAAAAGACCTATGTAACCCGTTTAACAAAACGAGTCATGCGAGTCAACCTGCCAACCCGTTAAAATGCTTATTAACCCGCTTAAATACCTATGTAACCCGCCAACCCGCCAACCCACTAACCCATTTATTTGTTTATTCTTCATTTTTCTAATTTTTTTTTTAATGTCTTCTAGTTGCTACCACTTAGCGGGTCAACCCGACACTACCTGAAACTCGCATGTGAACTTAATGGGTCAACCTATGCACGACACGTTTATTAAACGGGTCGGGTTTGGGTTGAGCATTCCTGACACTTATATAATCCTAATATGACACGAACCCGACATGACACGACCCATTGCTAGCCCTAGTTCCAGGGGGTGAAACAATAATTAAGCCTTTTTTTTTAAATTTTTTTATAGGTAACATACAATTTTATTTATCTATTTTGTATTTGACTTATAAGTAGTCTTCTAACTTATGTTCCTAACTTATAGGTAGTCTTCTAATTTATGTTCATGACTTATAGATAACACGATTTATCTTTAAGTTTTTTTCATTGCTAATAATAACACTATTTACATATATGGCAGGTACATAATTTCATGTAGGTGCTTGTTAGATCGATTGGTATAATATGTGAGTCTTTACTTTCATTGATTAAATTGAATTTTATCCATATATTTGGTCAATATGATCAAGGAAAGAATTCAAAATTTAAATTTTGAAATTCAATTACAATGAAATAATGCATCAAATAGAGCACCACCATATTCCTAGCCACCTAATCTATAGGCTCGTGGCCGTCTCATCATGCATAATGGAATTGGAGATGGGGTGTCTCAGTTTTCATTCGTGCTACACCACCAAGTTTCTTATATGCCTATATACTGTCAAACAAAGTAGGGCAAATATTCAGTTATGCTCAAATTCACTCATATTATTATTCTTCTCCAATATGGAGGTAATTATACAAGTATAAAGATGTGTTAACCCTAAATAAAATAGGAAATATATCTAAATTACAATAGGAAGTAAATCTCTATTACAATAGGACTAAATAATAATTGGTAAGTAACCAAAATTCTAATAAAATAAGGAACCAAAATCCTAACTAAGTAAGGACTCGCCAACACTCCCCCTCAAGTTGGGCAAAGATATTTCGCAAGCCAAACTTGACAAGCGAGTCACAAAACACCATACTTGAGAAGCACCAATTGTAGAGAACGTCTTTTCGTCAACCACGAGTGAAACAAGTGACAAACTAAAGCAAAGTTCGTAGCGGACACACAATAGCAAACCGTAAAAAATAGGGCACATAGTAGAACATAGAAACCCTGTGAGCACGGTAGTAGGTAAGACAGAACACAGAAACTCTATAAGCACGACAGTAAGTAAGGCAGAACACAGAAACCCTATAAGCATGGCAGTAGGTAAGGCAGAACACAGAAACCCTATGAGCATTGCAGTAGATAAGGCAGAACACAGAAACCCTGTGAGCACGACAGTAGCTAAGGCAGAACACAAAAACTCTGTGAGCACATAAGTAGATTAGGCAGAATACAGAAACCGAAACTCTGTGAGCACGGCAGTAGATAAGGCAGAACACAAATCCTGTGAGCACGGTAGAAGCAAAGGCAAAAGGCAAGGCCACAACAACATCAACGGAAAGCGAAGCAAGCAAACACAACATCAATGGTGGCAACATCGACCACAACAGAAACACACCAGCAAAGGCATGAGCAACAATACTGGCGCCATAACAGCCAGGAGCAAAAATACTGGTACCAAACAACAGCAATACAAGACACTAACACCAGCAAGAGCAACAAGGCAGGGACATAACATGCATCATCAATAGTAATCAACACTGTCCCCAGTAAGAGTCATAATAGGCAGGAGCAATAACTGGTACCAAAAAATAGCAATACAAGGCACTGGCACCAGCAAGAGCAATAAGGCATGGACATAACAGGCATCATCAGCAGTAATCAACACTGTTCCTAACAAGAGTCATAATAGGGAAGAGCAATAACATTGTCCCCAACAAGAGACATAATAGGGATGAGCAATGGTACTGGCACCAGCAAAGGACATAGTAGTTAGCAGCAATAACAATGACAAATACTTCCATTATAGCACAGACAACTTATCTTCACTCTCCCTCTCCCCCTAAAGAGAAGAGGGTCGTCAGAACCCTAAGAAAAGTGGCACTTAATAAACAGAAGCTGACTGACGCTCAGATGTAGAAGAATCAGCCATGACATATAGGTAGCTGAATTGCAGCGGAATAGATGAGCAGCGGTGTCACTCCCCCTCAAATCCGACAATGTATGAGAGTCAAGATTTGGAGAAAGCAACACCGAAAAATTAAGTTGCATCTATCTCCCCATCAAATCCGACACTAGTAAAGGGTCGAGATTTGAAAGAAGAGAAATTGAAATAATAGTAAAGAGACTCAAACATGCCAGTCTCATGGCAGAAACAAATGCAAGAGGGGAAGGTGGTAGCATACGTCTGTCCCATGAAGAAAAAACTTTATAAAAGGAGAATAGTAAGGGAGGAAACCCAGCAAATCATGAACATAGACAAAGACAAGGTGCTCAAACTGAGAAGCGGAAAGGCAACTCAAGAGAGTTGCCGTCTCATCATGCATAATGGAATTGTAGATGGGGTGTCTCAGTTTTCATTCCTGCTACACCACCAAGTTTCTTATATGCCTATATACTGTCAAACAAAGTAGGGCAAATATTCAGTTATGCTCAGATTCACTCATATTATTATTCTTCTCTAATATGGAGGTAATTATACAAGTACAAAGATGTGTTAACCCTAAATAAAATAGGAAATATATCTAAATTACAATAGGAAGTAAATCTCTATTACAATAGAACTAAATAATAATTGGTAAGTAACCAAAATTCTAATAAAATAAGGAACCAAAATCCTAACTAAATAAGGACTCGCCAACATATACATGATCATAGTTCCACTTCCACTCCAGCCCTTTCTGATTGCATTCCCTTGAGAGCTATCAGGCTTGGCTTGTACTGCCTTGAAGTTAAATATTTCTTCCCATTCTCTAAATACATGACCTTAGTTATCTGCCTCTCCATGTCACACAAAATAAATTTACTAGCTTTCCTATTAGGAAGATTCTGATCCTTTAAAAATTCCGACGGAACAGTGATCTGCTTTCTACTCCATTTGTGCTCCTTCACGTCCTCTAACACCAACATGTTAAGCTTTCCCTCTGCTATTTCTGCAAAAGCTACACATTGCTTCCAATAGCTAATAAAAACTTTAGGCAAATCTACTAAAAATCCCCGGGGCACCGTAGTAGTAGTGAAACATTCGTTCCAGATATCAAGAGATAGAATTTCCAGGCACAAATTGTTCCCGTCGACGATAAATATAACCAAATGACCAATCCCTTCTGCCTTGTTAGTTGCTTTAAGATATTTTACGTTTATTGCTTTCTTGCTATGTTGTTGAGGCACATCTTGGTTAGGGCGCTTCAGAGGTCTCCATTGCTCATCCTTTCCAACAGTTATGACTTCAAAACCAGCTTCTCCAACACATACCACTTTACACTCATGAGTCGATGGATTAAAAACAAAGTCCATTATTTCTGCGCTTTCATGTGCATTAGGCAAGTAAAGTACTTGATGAGTTGCACGGTTTCTGATCCGGCAAACTTGAGAATTAAGACTCTTCTCCAAAAACAAGCCAGAACAAACCTTAAGGAACTTGAAATTTTCATCAATCACAGCTTCTAATATTTTAGTTTCATGTTTGATTAATGCACAGGAGTATTGCAGAGGACGGGCTCGATCCATGTGTTTTGCAATGAACTGGAGGTCTTGAATCAACGAAAACCATTGCTTGCAGACGCACCTGAACCTTAGCAAAGAGTCCACAGGCAAGCAGCTTAAAATCTCAGTGATGACATCAAAGGGAAGCTTTGATGCTTTTACGTGGTTCACTCTCCTCCTCTTATTTCTTTGGTAGGTCAACAGGTAGCAATGGACAGGTTCTGTTCTCCTTTTATTTCTTTGGTAGCAATGCGCCATCTCCAACCTGTGTACCATAAAGTTATATGAAGTCATTTAGATGATATAATTTTTTTACTCGGTAGTTATTGATTTGAGGCATGAAATTTCTATTGATTATACAATTATAACTGTTTTGAATGAACGATGATCAACGAGAGAGAAAGTATATTAACTTGCTTGAACGCATTCTGATTTCTGATTTGGTTAATTTGTGCAAGTATCTTCATGGAATGAAGACCTAAAAATTGAACAGTGTAGATCATGAGATATAACATAATGGATTGAACATGATTGAGTACTAATTTAATAGTTATATTAACAACTAACTGGTTAACACTTCAACACTCTTATTCATATGTATATGTCACCATGTTAATTTGAATATATATATATATATATATATGCATTAATACTTTTTGACACAAACAGTAAACTACTCTAAATTAATCTAATCTCCGGAGAAGGGGGCTCGAATTTGGGTGTAAGACGGCAAGTTCACTGTTATGGCCAACTGGCCCAATCCACGTAACATATGCTTATTAATACTATGTTCCCCCTCGTCTTCCTAAATTTGGCAAAATTGTTAGATTATCCAAGATTTTCAATTTAAATGAATTTTTGTGCTGTCATTGATCATTCAATAAGGACACAAAAATAAATAAATAGTTCAGATCATTGAGAGACTATGTATGAGAAAACAAAATAAGAACAAGAATAGCCACTTAATATTTTAGTCCCAAACCTGAGCTCGTAGCCAATATGATCGATACAACTCTTGGACACTGTATCTTAAACCCGTGAAGATCACTCTCAAACCTTTTGGCTCTCACTATCTCTCTTCTGTGTTCTAAAACACCCAAACTTAAATCTCTGAATTTATAGGCTCCCAAAAAGTATACTAAAACAAGTCATCCAAATCCTATTGGTAAAAGAAAACCAAATCTTACTAAGATTGATATAACCAATTTTTAATAAGGAAATAAAAAACAAGTTACCCCAAAAGAAAACCTCCGCTAAATAAGTGGGCCCGAATGATATATTTACTTATCAGGAATTAATAAGAGAAACCATAAATCAAGGAATTTAGATAGGGGAATAAGGGAATTGGAATAGGATTAACTACTCCCCCTTGTTAATCCCATTCATATTTTTAAGGGTATTTGATTACAGATTTAACATAGAATCTACATAATTTTATGTGTTAGTAAATTTAATGGAAGTCAGGTTTTGGAATAACTCTAATACCCATGTTTTAGTAAACACGAGAAATAGGAATTGGAATCACTCTAATGGCCATTGATAAAAGGTGCATGCCCAAAGTTTTTCTATTTAAAGTTTCTATATAGTTTCTTTATGTGTTAGTAAATGTAAGGGAAGTCAGGTTTTGGAATAACTCAAAATACCTATATGTTTTAGTAAACACAAGAAAAACAGAAATTGGAATCAGTCCAATGATGAATCCTGATAAACGCTGCCCAAAGTTCTCTTCTATAGTTTCCTTATCTTGTTTTATCTCGTTTTAATGATATGAGATAGACCGATAGAGTTTACTGTCATTCTCAAGTCCATAGGCTTATTCATCTCATAGTCCAAGCTGCCTATTTTGAAGCAAATTGAACTATATTGAGCAATAAAAAATGAAGAACAAACGACCCTTAACAAATATATTGTGTTTATTTGAATCCAGCAGAAGTAACCAAAAATTGGTTTAGCACACGTTGCTCTATTTTACAAGTTTATTATATTATTATAAATAATTAGGAATAAAAAAAAAGTTGATGGCGGAAGGCTGACAAAGTGGAAAGAAACAAAATTGCGCAGTCTGAAAATAATATTGGACACTTGAATTATAGATAGCAGGATATTTCTAGGTTGTCATCTTCTTGTTTGTTTCATATTTGACTTGAGAACTTTGATAGTGTGTTTACTAATCAGGAATTGGAATTCTCATCAGGAATTGAATTCCACCTATGGAGGATTCCTGTTTTCTTCACATCGAGGAATTGAAAAGTAAGTGGGGGTCCACACAAAATTAGGAATTGAATTCCTGATTTTGGAGGAATTCAATTCTTGGGTGGGAGGTGGTATTCTAATTTCCTGGAGAACTAACCCATTAAGAATTCATCCTTTTTACCCATTATATCCTCACATAAAATTCTAAATTTGTCATCTACTTTAACTTAACAACAAGGACATTTTAGTAATTAGTACCACTCCTACACCAATTCCATATGATTTAGTAAACAACTTCAATAGGAATTCGGAATCTAACTCCCCTCAATCCATATGGTTTAGTAAACAACTTCAATAGGAATCCGGAATCTAAATCTTCTCAATTCAACTCCTCCTTATCAATTCAATTCATCCTCAATTAAATTCATCCTAATCCAATTACGGATTAGTAAATATGCCATGAAAGGATTTTGGATCAATGAAGGATGACCAAGGAGACCAAAACAAGGGTGCTTGGTGCAATTTCAGTGATTTGGTTGCTTACAATTGGTTTGTTTTATGTTGCATTACCTCAATATGAACCCTTTGCGGTACATGCAAGTGTGTACTTAATTTGCAGTTGCAGCAGTAACATTTCTTTAGTTAGGTCATGGTTGTTAAATTTCAGAGAGACGGGTTGGCAGCCCACTACTAGCAACATAATAATAGGTGTAGAATTTTATCACAAAAGGCCTTGGTGATATTAATAGTGGAACTATTCATTATATATTGTATTTTATTTAGTCAAGTTTCCGATGTGGGATTTATATTCTTCAACACGCCCCCTCACGTGGAATCACTATATAGTGGGCTACACGTAGAGCCAAGTCTACATCGGAGTCAAGCATTTAAGCCACCACATATTGGGTAAGGGTAAAGGCCCAATTCAGGTTCAATTAATCAATTCGCTCTGATACCATGTTAAATTTCAAATAGACGGGCTAGCGGCCCACTACCAGCACTACTAC
>NC_047653.1:14149711-14190480 GCF_902201215.1 Prunus dulcis | reverse complement strand
AAATCCCAATAGGTGTGGGGTTTTATCACAAAAGGCTCGGTGATATTAGTAGTGGAACCAGTCATTATATATTTTATTTTATTTAGTCAAGTTTCCGATGTGAGACTTATGGTGGTGTGATTGTTTTCTCCTTCTTTTGCTATAGCCATTGAATTGACTAATTTGAGAATGAAATTGAAGGGAAGCACCAGCTATCCAATTGGGATGGTACTGATCATAGTAGAAAGGATGATAAAGGCATTGGAGTGGAAGAGCCTCTCAAGTTTCTCTTCGGAAGACTAGCTAGAGGTTTGATTTACTTGCTTTCTAATACAGCATAAGTCTAACCAGCTGTTACAAAAAGGGGTTGACAGATCCAACACATGATTGCTGATTTTGTTTGTGTTAAGTCATGTAAGATTATGAAGATTAATGAATATGCATACTGCAGGGGAAGATTGAATACATCTCGAAACAACCGGATTTTCTTGCCACTCTGACCTTTACTCTGAAGTGTGTCTGGCTAATAAACCAGTTATAATTGGCAAGAATGCCTTAACAGTTTACATACCATCCAATCAAGCCCAAGATGAACACAAGGTTCAGCCATATGCAAGGAAAGAGGATCAGACTGCAATGAAGGCTGTGACTCGAGTGAAAATACTACATGGAAACACTAGTATTCCACCAGCTTGCAATTTTACTCACAAAGTCCCAGCTGTGGTTTTTTCCTCTTGGGACTTCAAAGGAAATCTAGTTCATGAGTTCAATGAATCCATCGTCCCCTTGTTCATCATGTCCCGGCATTTTCAATCCCACCTTCAGTTTGTCAGAACCAATTTGAAGTGTTGGTGGGTTAGCAAGTACGAACGCATTCTATCAACATTGTCCAGTTATGATGTTTATAAATCCAGTTGAGAATGCAAGTGTTCAGTGCTATCCTGGAGCTGTCATAGGGTCAAGTATATATATCATGACAACTTAGCTCTAAATTCTACAGAAATTCCTGGAGGTTAATGTTCGGGTTTAAGCAGTTCCTAAGAGAATCATACATGCTGAAAATGAAGGATGTATCGGATCAGATGAATAAAAAACCAGCGCTAGTTCTCATATCTCGTCGCAAAACAAGGAAGTTTTTGAATGAAGATAAAATGGTGGAATGATGGAACAATTAGACTTTCAAGTCATCGCTGCAAAGCCTACCCACCCAGACATCAAATTTGGACATGTTTTCCGGATTGGTGAACTTGTGTAGTGTCATGGTTGGAGCTCATGGTGCTGGCCTTAAAAATGCACTCTTCTTACCAGCCACGGCATGCTGGTGCAAGTGGTACCACTGGGGCTAGATTGGCCTTCAGAAAACTATTATGGTGGACCGGCGAGTGAAATGGGATTGTGTTATTTGGAGTACAAGATTAAACCAGAGGATAGTTCACGCATTATTATTGTCTATGGCCATGTGTATATTCTTGAAGGGCTATCAGGCTGCCAGGGCTGTGTATGTTGATGGGCAGAATCTCAAGGTTAATTTGGTGAGGTTCAGGGAAATGCTTATTGAAGCTATGAAACCTCTTGGAGGCTCCACCCCTTGAAATTGAAACCCTTACTTCGCAATTTGTATAAAATGTTAATAACATTTATTGTATATGTAGTTTACTGCTACAAATTGAATTAGACACAGCTTGATCAACATGAGCTCTTATGAATTAGCTATTTGGGATTCCCAGATTCAGATAAAGACCGAAAGAAAAGAAGAAAATGGAGACTAATGGGATACAAAGAATCAAATAAAAACATACACGAATTAACAACTACCAAAACCGGTCCAGGTCATCTGTAAACTACGGGCACAAATTGTGACCAGATGTTACAGGCTCAAATTCTAAGCAAGCATGGGCATGAAAGACAATAACTTCCCACAATCTGTGACTATTCTTGCAGGGCTGTTACATTTTTAAAGCTAGAAAAAGCAGATTAAAAAGCCATCACCAGGAGAAAAGCCAGCCTTCTCTAATTTCATTCCTTTAAGAGCTATCAGGCTTGGGTCATGCCAACAAGTTTCAGGCAATAGAAAGGGCGGTGGAGGTTTGCGCTCATGTATTACTGTCTGGCTACTCATATCATAGTCAATAAGTATTATTGTTTTAGTAATACCGTCTCGGTAAACATGATTAATAGCCAATTGCAGTACACCAGACTTAGGTATGCCAATGGCATGAACAATTTTGTCCTTCCATTCCGGGCGGTCCTTTAAAAATGTCAACGGAACGATGATCTTGTTTTGACTCCATTTGTGCTCCTTGAAGTCCTCTAACACCAAGACATTAAGGTTCTCCTCTGTTATATTGCGAACAGCTAGACAGTGATTCCAAGTTAAAACCGAAACTTCATTCAAGTCTGCAAAAAATCCCCGGGGCACAGTATTAGTGGTGAAACGTTCACTCCAGATCTCAAGAGATTGAATTTCCATGTACAAATCTTTCCCGTCTGAAATAAGTTGAGTGAAATGGCCAAGCCCTTCAGCCTTGTAAGCTGCTGGCCAATATTTTTGTTTCAGCGCCTGCTTGCCATGTTGCTTTAGTAAGTCTTGGTTTGGGTGTTTGAGGGGTCTCCATTGCTCATCCTTTCCAACTGTTAGAACTTCAAAACCGACTTCTTCTCCGTCTTCACCATGAACACATACCACTTTACACTCATGAGTGAATGAATTAAATGCAATGTCGATTTCGTCCGTGCCCTCATGCGCATCAGGCAAGTAAAGCACTTGATGGGTTACAGGATTTCTGATTCTGTAGACTCGAGAATTTTTTAGGCTCGTCTCCAGTAACAAGCCTCCCGACAAATGGTAAAGAAACTTGAAGTTTTCGTCATAAAGAATTTTTCCTGGGCCTGACATACGTGGAAGTATCAGACGACTGGCTCGGCCGCTATGTTTGGCAATAAACTGGTGGTCTTGAGTCAACAACAAACGCCATTGCTTGCACACGCACCTGAATCTTAGCAAAGACTGGACAGGCAACCAGCTCAAAATCTCACTGATAATATCAAAAGGAAGCTTTGGTACTTTTATGGGATCCACTCTCCCTTCCACCATCTGCATGCTGTGGGTTCAGACAAAAGAGATGAGCAGAGAAACTTTATTTGGTTCTGAATTGGATGGATGAGTAGAGAAAATCTCTAATATTTGGGTTTGATTGATAACTCGAATTGAAATTTACATGTCTATGGTAGTGCTTTTATAGGCATTAGTCTTATCCAAGTAGAGTTAGGAAAAACATAAAACAGGAAAGTAAAATACAACAAAGGGAAAGTAAATCTAATATCTTGTTTGGCTAGGTAGCACCAGGAAATTAAACATAAAAATAATTGGAAACTAGGAAAACCATCAAAAAGAGTAACAACCCAAACTTCCATCATTAGTCCACAACACTTTGGGGAAAATAAACCTAAAAATAACAGGAAACTAGGAAAACCATCAAAAAGACTAATAACACTTAAACTTCCGGATTTTGTCCTACATGAGTCCCCAACACTTTGAGAGAACTCGTCCTCCTCTAGAGCTAAATTCGATCCTCATCGCCATGTCAGCCACTTCAACTCTTTGAAATTCCCATAACAGGCATGATCATTAAGCTTCCTATTTATTTATTTAGTTAATAATATATGCGGATCACGCGGCACCGTATGAGTGGGTATACATGGCATATTTACTGTCATGTCAGTGGTTAACAGATTTATTAACGGCAAGACTGACGGTAGGTATGAAAGTGGTAGGAAAATTAACTTTGTGTATGCGACTGAGACAAAAAAATAATAAAAAAATTCATGTACTAAAGGCTAAAACTCGATAAACTTCAGGGTAGTAAAGTGAAAATTACCTTATTTTTTACGGTTACAACATATCCAAGAAATAATAGCTTATTAGTTTGAAAGCTGCAGTTGTTCATATTAATGAATAATCAATTTTCTTGCAATATTTCCATAGAGCAATTGGGTCATTAATTCCCATTGGTTTTCCAAAGAGCAATATTTGCAATAATTTATTAATTAATCTGAGGCTAAGTCTTTAACTATTTGTTATGGAGGCGCACTTGGATCATTTGAGACAAATTTTGAAAGTATATATATTGCTCTTTGCAAGGGAAAATCAAGTCTTCCAGAGAGCAAAAACCAGTTGCCATTGTTCGTCCCCCCCAAAAAAAAAACAGTTGCCATTGTTTGGGCTTATGCCACAATTTGCCACAATTTTCAGATACCCATCGATCCCATGTTGCCGAAACATTAAGGGTCTATTTGGGAGTGCTTCTGGAAAGGCTAAAAGCTTTTTCTAACAACTAAAAGCGCTTCTGACAGCGTTTGGCACAAAAGTTTAGAAGCTCTTCTGGGTCCTGCTATGTGCTTCTTCAGGAAGCACTCCTAAGTGCTTTTTCAGGAAACACTTGGATTTTTTTTATGAAAATTCAAGATTTTTATAATAAAAACGCTTTTGTTAGAAGCGCTTATGAGCAGAAGTACTTCCTAGATAAGCATTCCCAAAAGAGCCCTAAACATGACAATGGAGCCATAGTGAAAAACTACCATATAGCAACAGTCCCTTCACTACTTACACTAAGACCCCCCTGAAACAAACAATGCGTTCAACTTATTGTATCATTTTGTGGGCAGGTAAAGAAAATTCAGGTAGAGGGCAGGGAAGCAGGCTCCAAATTATTAATAAAAAATAAATTCAAAAGGAAAAAGGAAAACTGAGACTAATTAGATACAAGACTGAAACACACAAAGATATAGAAAACAAGCAATTAATTATCATCCCACCCAATAATAATGCCAACATCTCAAATAGGTCCAGACCATCTGTAAAACCAGAACAAATGTTTACAGGTTCAAATCCTAAGCATGAGCACAATAATTTCCTATAATATGCGGCTGATCTTCCGAAGGGATGTTGCATCTACTGGTAGAAGCATTTGGTCCTAATTAATCCGACCAAATAAGAAAATTTTCCTTCAACCTGCATTCAAATGCTGCAGGCAACCTTCCCTGTTTTCATTCCCTTAAGAGCTATCAGGCTTGGCTTAACCAAACAGAAGTTGATTCCCAGGCGAATATTTACCTTCTCAATTGTCTCCCTCTTCAGATCATAGTGAATAAATCTGTCCTTAAAATGAAAATTAAGGCCATCAGAATGAGCATTGATAACAAAAAATGGATCCTTCAGCAGTGTGATGTGATCCTCTGAAAATGTCACCCGGACCGTCTTTTTACTCCATTTGTGCTGCTTGTAGTCCTCCAACACCAGCACGGTAAGTTTTTCCTCTCCTATATCAGCAACAGCTACACAGTCATTCCAATAGAAAACCAAACTGTCCCACCAATTTACATAAAATCCCCGGGGCACGGTATTAGTAATGAAACATTCACTCAAGATATCAAGAGAGTGAATTTTCAGGTTCCAATCTTGCCCATCTCCAGTAACCTGGACAAAGTGACCACGCCCCTCACACTTAAAAGATGATCCTCTATAAATTTGTAGCGCTGGTTTGCCACGATGTTTCAGCAAATCTGTGTTTGGATGTTTCATTGGTCTCCATTGCTCATCCTTCCCAATAGTTAACACCTCAAAACCAACTTCACTGTCTTTGCCATAAAAACATACCAGTTTACACTCATGAGTGGATGGGTTCAAAGCAAAGTCCATATTCCTGGTACCCTCATGTGCATTAGGCAAGTAAAGTACCTGATGGGTTGCAGGATTTCTAATTCGGAAAACTTGAGAATTAGTAAGACTCTTCTCTAGAACCAAGCCAGCGCAAAACGCTGCCATTCCGAAGCTTTTGTCGAAAATAACGGTTAACTTGTTAGCTTCATGTTTGCATACATATCTGAGTCGCAGAAGACAGGTCCGCTCCATATGTTTGGCTATGAACTTGCGGTCATGAACAATCAAAAAGTACCAGTTTTTGCAGACACGCTTGAATCTTACTAGAGAATCTATAGGCAGCCAGGTCAAAATCTCTGTGATAATATCAAAGGGAAGCTTCTTTGATGCTTTTACAGGATCAGCTCTCCTCATCATGATGATTTTCTTTCTTTGGTAGCAACGCACCATCTTCATGCCCTTTCCATAATATACTAGAAATTAAGATTTAGTAGAGTCCTCCATGGTTTCGTGTTACTTAATTATTTAATTCCTACTTTATCACTTGTATAGTTGAGGATAAGTACATCCTCTGTCTCTGTTCCGATAACCCCTCGAGTTGACAATTTCTACCAATAAAAACGGTGTTCAATAAATAGAAATATAGCCGATATTACAAGGAAGAATATTAGAGAATGAAAAAAGCAGTTGATACCTTTAAATCAAATCATTTACAAACTAGAACTTTTAAATTAAATCATCATCTTATTAAACACTAACCCTCCGTTTGGATGAAGGAATTGAAAATCGCATATAATTCTAAAATGATAGAATTTAGATATTCATCGTTTAAAGTTAAGGCAATTAATTATTTTAGTGTTTGAATTTATGTATGTCGAAATTTATAATAAATAACATAAATTAAAATTTTGATTGGGAAACGAATTCCGGCGCAATAGCAATTGAAATTACACCACTTTTTGATGAAAATTAAACTCGAAAATATTTATCCTCAATTTCCAGGATTTTTTTGGTGTGTCATTTAATAATTTCGGTGCTAAGTTGCCAACAATAGAAAATTATGTGGTATTGGTGGTAGTATGGATGGTTCTGGGAATTCAGGAGAATGTGGTATTGGTGCTGGTATTGATGGTTCTGGGAATTATTTAAATAATAATAATTATGTGGTGTCTAACTGACTTAAGATTTATTTACGTACATTGAAAGAAAGCCCGAAGGAAACATGATATATTGCTATGACAAAATTGGGTTAGTTTTGCTTCGTGTACCAGAATTTATGAGAGCTCTCATCATTTAGTACTTAGACCTTTATATCTTATCCTTGAACAACAACAAAAAGACCTTTATATCTTATCATCTGCACAGTATGGTTTTTATAAAAATAAATAAATAAATCTTATTTGCACAGTAAGGTTTATCATAAAATGGATGTTTGGCCATTTAAACATGAAAATTATTAAGAGATTTTTTTTTTAAATGTCACCTGAACTTAGACCTCAGTTTTAATTTTTCACCTTAAAGAAAAATTTAAGAGAAATGTCACTTTATTTTTTTTTTTAAATCCATGATTTGTCATCTGATTTTAACACCATCCAATTTTCCAACAATTTTAAGGATATTTTAGTCTTTTCGTTAAATTTTCTGTCAAAATAATTTTAAAATATTTAAATATTAATTAAAAAACATAACTATTTGAATACAATTTAAAATAGATAAATAAGAGTTAACTTAATAAATAAATAAAATTTTTTAAAAAAACCTAGAACTAAAAAATCAAAAAACGAAAGACACCACCTCCAATCCCAATCGCCAGCCACAATTGTTCTCTCTTCTCTTTCTCCGTAGTAACAACACACCATCCCAACTCTAATGTACCTCAATCCTTAATATATATATATATATATATATATATATCTCTCTCTCTCTCTCCCTCTCACAAGAACAACCCCTACCCCCCACCATCCCTAGCCATTTACCCCATCCCAGCCAGTTGCTCACCCAGATTTTCCAACCCATCTCCACCCCAATCTCTACTCATCCGGTCGTCGCCTCACTCCCCTCTCTCCATGTCTCCCACTTTGGCCATGCCCCTCCTTCCCACCTCTCCGTTGCTGGATCCTTGCCTTCCCGACAACCCCCATCCCTATTTTTCAAGTATTTTTTCCTTTCTCTAATGTTTTTTGTTTTTTTTTTTTGGTTGTTGTCTGAGCCTTTCTCTAATGTTATGATTTACGTTAATGAGTTTTTAATATTTTTAGATTAATTCAGTTTTTTAATTAATTTCAAAAAGGTTTATAGGTTTCCAAAAGACAAAAACAGTTTATCATGTGTATTTAACACCAAGTAGTTGAATTGGATTAAAGCATGAAAATGATGAGACCATTAAAATTCTCAATTATCTCTAAATTAAGTGGATAAACGATAGACTTTTTGAAAGTCTAGTCATGGCCTTCCATCATGGTGGATTGTAGTGAATGAATTCCAACACTTGACAAAGAAAGCCTTCGAGGCCTAAGTTTCCCAGTTTAGTACCTCAATGTACTAAAGCTAACACTCTTTTACGTAAACGTTCCTAGTGAGGCCCTTACTAACTTACTATAATTAGTTAGCTTTTGAACATATAATAGAATGAATTGCAGTGAATTCTTCAATAGAATCATTTGCCCTAAATCTTCAGCCTCTCTACTGTTTACGCAGCTACCAAGCGTTCAACAAGTTAGTGAGCAAGTAGTATGTGGATTTTATTGTAACTTGCTAAATTTTTATTGTTGATTGCAGGATTCACTTCCTTTGGGTTATACCTAACATTCTCACCGAGAAAGAAAACCTCAAAAGTTCTTCTATAACTTAACTTCGTTTTATTTTTATTTTTTATATTAATAGTAATCTCTTACAGTTAGCATTTAATTTTCGAATTATAGCTCTTCCCCAGTTACCATTTTGGATTTCTGATTTTAGGGAAAGACCCAAAAGGAAAGAAGAAACTGAGACCAATGGATATATACAAAAATAAAAACAAATATATATAAACAAATGTGCAATTATTATTCCAGGCAATCTAAAACCTACGAGGACAAACCAAGTTTTACAGGTTCACTCATGCCCTGCCAAGTCTGGCTAAGGGAATTATACATATATATATATATATATAGGTAAATTGAAGAATACCTCCATCTCATCACCCTTAATAGGAATTACTTAGCAAAACAGTCAATTAATTTAAACAAAACACAGACGATAACTAGCAGTATTATTCCCCTCAAACAAAAAACCAAGAGACTTATTATCACCCTATAGGCCTTAGCCCCAAGTGTGTAGAGTAGTGAGGCAATATAACCCAACATGGAATCCGATTCCTTCGTCTTCATCATAGAATCAGATTTTTCGAGATCCAAAAGAGGCATAAATATCTACAAATGAAGAATAGCAAATAATAAAAATTTGGAGGTTATATATATAGATATAGTTCTTCCAAGCATTTAAAAATTTAACAGAAGTCTTCCAACTTCCATGCTAAAGAAGACCAGCTAATAGAAATACGCACCTTCATCAGCTTATCGAGATCATAATTCAAGTCAATGTAAACAGCAGCAGCCACGGATTCGACAACATCTGCAAGAACCTTGTAGCCTGGAGACCCCGTCATATCTTTTCCTTTAATTACTCCTTCAGTAAACTTTGCGACCTGGAATTATGAAATAAATTTAAAAAATTTCTCATAAAACCTAATGTGAAAGCAATTTACTAACAAGTAAAAATCTTTTAACCAAGTTTTAAACGAAAAAGCAAGGTTAGTCGAAATATAAGCACTCGCACACTGACGTACAAACAATTTTTTTATGTGTCATTTTTTTTTTTTGGGCTTTGGTTTCCCTTTCACTAAAAAAACAAACAAGAGAAATGTTAAAGATAGTTGTCCACACATGCATGAGTTGTTGTCATCCGTTCATGTTAAGAATTATTGGGGATGGGTGGTACTTCCTCACTTGCTAAACCTTGGCTCAAAAGAAATTGGCAAACTGTAGTGAAATTCTAATTTTGTTTTTTCAGAAGATAACTACTGTAGTTCAATTCTAAACATTGTCTCTTTCAATGAATTATGTCCTCAATTTACACGAATTAAAAATAATAATAATAATAATACTTGGCAAACATAAGTATCCAACTAAAATATACCCAACTAAATTCCACCTAAAATGTTTTGTTTTCTCTTTTCCCAAATAAAGCAAAGTCCCACACAGAAATCGCAAGAGAGACATGAAAAAGGAAAAGGAAAAGAAAAGACCTGATCATCAAGATCAGGTGTATTGTGGCGGACAAGGTAGTCATAAAGCCCAAGCCGAGCACCAATGCGGGCGAGGTAGGGGTTGCTAACGGTATCTTTGAGTCGGTTAGTGATTTCTTCTTCGTTGAACTTCCGGCTGTCACGAAATAAGTACTTTGTCACTGCGTGGTTGAGAGCGCTGTCGCCCAGGAGCTCCAGGCGTTGATACGAATTGGGCCGACAGGATGAGGGGTGGGTGAGAGCTTCTTCTAGAAGCGTCTTGTCCACGAAGTCGTAGCCTACGATTCTCTCCACGGCTGTCACCCGCTCTTTCATTTCCGGTGATGGCTGGAGTTGGTGGGTGAACAGCCTCATCTTGTCTCGTTGATGAATTCGTCCGGGTCGTGGTTTGATTTGAACTTTGATGGTGCATGCGTGTTGTGTCGATGTAAAACTAACTACTTGTGTAAGAATCAGAAACCTCATGGCAAAGTAAAAGGAAAGAGAATATTTTAAAGAAAAAGTTAAAAGAGAAGGAATAAAGGTAAACCTATGTAGCCCGAGGTTTGTCACGTTGGGATTGGCTGACCAAAACTCCGAATTTGTTCTCACTTGCATCCATTTTCAGTCGTAAAAAATAAAAATACTTTGATTAAGTGGGGGACAACAATGCAGTTTCATGATTTACAGAGAGATCTGTACGGATATGATGCCAAGTCGAGAAGAATTTGCATGACACGTGAGTAGCATTATTTCTATTTAATTATATTTAGTCATATGGAGTTCTTATGACTCCAAAAGGTTTCTTAGCCATATAGCCTCACAAACAGTAGAGGAAATGAAACTATAGATTGTGTATGTACGTATGAAAGGAAATGAAAGAAATGGGTCATGTGCACGTGATGAATTTTAACAGGAAAACTAATGAAAAACCAATATGGCTCTGCTTATTAACAAACAGAATTGACAACATAATTCTAACATCACTTAAAATCATGATAAGGTAAAGATTATATCATTAGGCCATTCCTCTTGTCTCACAAAGCTCATGCTACTTCTGTTTTGCATCTTCAATATGAAATGACCCATCCATTCCAACAATACCATCAAACGACCCATCATCGATTGCGACAACTTAAATAGAGCTTCTTCAAACGACCCATCACCATCAATATGAACTTGAGGCGCTGATACGACGCCCTTTCGGTGTAGAAGTCTCTTGTTCTTGAAATTGTAGCCTAGGATTTGCTCCATTAACACTGATTGTTTTCATTTCTGGTGATGTATGCTGGACCTTGCGATTCATGATGGGAATAAAAAAAAGAAAACAAACATATACACAGGTATGCAATTTTACCTCCAAGCAATCTAAAACCTATACGAGCACAAACCAAGTGTTTCAGGCTCAACTGCAGCAGGTAGAGGAACCTACCACATATACAATTAAGCACATATAATGGTGCAAGTGTGGAAGATTTTGGAAGAGAAAACTATAGATATTATAGAGAAAATGAGATTATCTTCTTATTCACTTATGCCTTGCCACGTCCGGCTAAGGGAATTTATACGGGTAAATTGAAGGAGACCTTCACCTCATGATGACCTTTAATAGGAATTACTTAGCAAAAGCTAACCAACTAATTCAACCAAAACACAGACAATAACTAGTGTAATAGTAACAGGTCGACATAAGCATGAAAAAACTAGTAGACGTATTCCTTTCAAACAAAAAACCAAGAGACTTATTATCACCCTATAGGCCTTAGCCCAAAGTGTGTAGAGTGAGGGAATATAACCCATCATGCAATCCCATTCTTTGGTCTTGATCATGCAATCGGATTCTTTGGTCTTGATCATACGATCAGCTTCATGATCAACACCAAAGAAGATTGCTCGGTGATGGATGCTGGACCTTGCGATTGTTTTCATCTCTTGTTCTTCTTTGGTGTTGATCATGTTATGTGCTTCTTTGCTGTTGAGCATTCTATAAGACTCACATATATGGTATTGATCATATTATCATATTCTTGTAAAGCAAGGATCATCTTGTAAGCTGCAGAATTCATCGCATATATTTTGGGGGTGAATTACTTGATGAGATGTTTGTGTGTATCGGCTCTTAGAGGGAGCTGCTCTATTTATATGCAACACTTCAAGGAGTCTTGCCCATCAAGAGACTCCTTGAGGTATCCTTATTGCTATAGAACTGTTAATCCTAATTCTTATAGAACTAGAAACCCCTTTAGCCTTGTAATCCATATGGAACATTGACACAGAGGCTGCAGGTCGAGAGTTGTGTTGAATTCTTGATCAGTCTTGAGTCTTGCAATCTGATAATGAATAGAAGACCAATTCTGTAAGGATTGTGATAATAAACTATCTTACATTCTCCCACTTGGTCAAATATTCATTGTGACTCAAGAGCAATCTCTTAATGGCCAATTTAGAACTCACCCTTCTCAGTTTCTTACCAAGCCACTGTCATTGATATAAACTCATATGGAACTGTCAAAGAACATTGAGCAACCAAACTCAAGTCTTTTACAACCACACATACAAATGTACATCAACACATGCGACTGCCAACTGAATTAGTATAAAAAAAACAATGTTGTGATCTACCTTAGAAAACTTAATGATCAAAACAAAGCTTAGCTCACCCTTACAAGACTACCAAGGTCTTAATAAACTTGCATGGCTCCTTCATGGATATGAAAATGCAAAACACATATGCTAGCAAAATTTTGCAAATTCTTCCTTCATCCACATGCCAAAACATTCATAAAAAATATTATTAAATAAACTGTAAAACAGTCTCGATTAAAACTAGCTAAAAGAAAAATAAAACTAAATCTGGCTCCCATTGACTCCCACAAACTTCAAGCATCAAAACTAATATGTAAACCCATACTTTTAACATGCCTATGAAAAACATGATTAGGCAAGCCTTTGTTCAGGGGATCTGCAATATTGAAATCTGTTACAATATGATCTAAGGCCGTATAACCATCTCGGATCTTTTCCTTGGCTGATAAAAACTTTAACTGTAGGTGTCTTAATCCTCCTGACCTCTTATTTCCTTTTGCAAAATAAACTGCAGCATTGTTGTCATTCCACAATTGGATTGGCCTTTGTATAGAATCCACGACTTTTAACATTGACATAAAAATTTTAAGCCACATAGCTATTGAGGTCGCTTCATAAATTGCTAAAAACTCAGCCTGCATGGTTGAGGTTGATATGTATTGTTGTTTGACACTTCTCCAAGCCACTGCTCCTCCTGCAAACAAAAACACCACACCTGATGTACTTTTTTGTGTGTCCAAACAGCCAGCAAAATCTGTATCTGCATATCCTTCTAGTTTCAATTCTTCAACTCTTCGATAGATTAGCTTATATTCTTTAGTTCTTTGCAAATACCTCAAAACTTTCTTGCCTGCTATCCAATGTGCCTGACCTAGATTGGATTGAAATCTTCCAAGAACACTAATGCTGAAAGCAAGGTCTGGCCTTGTGCAAACTTGAGCATACATCAAACTTCCAACAAGTGAGGCATAGGGCTTGTCCTGCATCTCCAACTTCTCTTGCTCAGTTTTGGGAGATTGTTCACTGCTCAATTTATCACCCTTTGAGAATGGAACATCACAACCTGTGCAGTTTTCCATGTTGAACCTTTTCAGTATCCTTTCTATATATCCCTTCTGTGATAGACTAAGTAACCCTCTTTCTCTATCTCGGCTAATTTCAATTCCTAAAACATAGTTTGCTTCTCCCAAATCAGTCATCTGAAAATGGTTTGATAGCATTCTCTTAGTGTCATGTAATAGTGACAGATTACTGCTTGCTAAGAGAATGTCATCAACATACAGCAGCATGAAAATGTAATGTCTCCCTTGAAATTTTTGGTAAATGCACTCATCTAAAGGATTGTCAATGAAACCTTGACACTTCACCACTTCATCAAACTTCAAGTACCACTGCCTAGAAGCCTGTTTTAATCCGTATATTGATTTTTGTAACCTGCAAACCAAATCTTCTTCCCCTTTTTGAATGAAACCATCCGGTTATTTCATGTAGATTTCTTCAATAAGGTTTCCATTCAAAAATGCAGTTTGAACATCCATTTGATGAAGGTGAAGATCAAAATGTGCCACTAATGCCATTATAACCCTTAAGGAATCTTTGGTTGACACAGGTGAGAAAGTCTCATTGTAATCTACTCCTTCTTGTTGTGTGAACCCTTTTGCTACTAGTCGTGACTTGTATCTGTCTATTTGTCCCTTTGAGTTTCTTTTGGTCTTGTAAACCCACTTGCATCCTATTGGTTTACATCCTTGAGGTAAATCAACAAGTTTCCATACATCGTTCTTGCTCATTGACTGGAGTTCAGACTCCATTGCTTCTATCCACTTATCACAGTTGTCACTTTGAATGGCCTGCTTATAAGATAGAGGATCTTCTATGGTATTGATGTCATGTTCTGACTCTTGCAAGTATACGAAAAAATCATTGGACAGTGCGGGTCTCTTAGTTCTTTGTGATCTTCTCAATTCTAAGTTGTGAGGCTGAGGTTCTTGTTGCTCTATCTGCATGTCTTCTAGTGCAATTTGTGGAACTTCAGTTGTTAGATCATGATTTGGTGAGACTTGCTTGTCATTCAAATCAGTGAATGGTAAGATGGTTATATATCTCAGCATATTTTCCTTTTCAGCAGTTTCCTTGTTTTCCAAAATTTCATCAAAATCAAAGTTTTCCTCAGTGTCTGATTCAATATCATCTTCAATAAAAATAGCTCTTTGAGTTTCCATGAATCTTGTGCTGCTGTTCGGACAATAGAACCTGTACCCCTTTGTTCTATCCGGATATCCAATGAAAAAACAGCTCAATGTCTTGGAATCTAGTTTCCTTTCCATTGGATTGTAGAACTTTGCCTCTGCCTTACTTCCCCAGATTTTAAGATGTGAGAGACTAGGCTTTCTATTGCACCATGTTTCATAAGGAATTTTGTCTGCACTTTTGGTAGGAATTCGGTTTAGCAAATAATTTGCAGTTTTTAAAACCTCTCCCCAAAGAAATTTTGGAAGCTTTGTGCAGCACATTAGGCTCCTAATCATCTCAATCAAGGTCCTATTTCGTCTATCTGCTACTCCGTGTTGTTGTGGTGTCCCTGGGTTAGTGTATTGAGCCACTATACCTTCTTCTTGTAGAAATTTGGCAAAAGGTCCAGGGTTCCTTCCTCTCTCATCAAATTTACCATAAAATTCTCCTAATCTATCCGACCTTACTACTTTGATTTTTGAATCCAACTGGTTTTCCACTTCTGCTTTATAGACTTTGAACATGTCCAGTGCATTGGATTTTTCAGATATTAAGTACACATAACCATATCGAGAGTAATCATCTGTGAAGGTTATGAAATACTTCAAACCATCATGTGTTTGAGTGGGAAAAGGACCACAAATGTCTGTATGTATGATTTCCAGCACTTTTTCACTTCTTGTAGCACCTTTCTTTCTCAAATTTGTCAATTTCCCTTTAACACATTCTATGCAAACACTGTCTTTGTCATGGTGGTTAAGTGGTGGCAACAGATTTTCTTTGTTAAGCAAATTCATTCTTTCAGCTGAGACATGTCCTAGTCTCTTGTGCCAAAGTTTATAAGATTCTTCTTTTTCTGCTTTTCTTTTAGTGCTTATCACATTGATGCTTAGATTTCCAGTGCTGGGATTTGGTTTCTTGCAGTTTAATCGAAACATTCCATCATTTAGAAAACCATTGCCAATCATAACTTTATTTCTGAAAATGGAGAATCCAGACTCATCAAACTCAAACTGTAAGTTTGATTTTACAAGCTTACTAACTGAAATAAGATTCCTTTTCATAGAAGGAATATAAACTACATCTACTAACTCCAAAATAAAACCAGACTCCAACTCGATCCTAGCTAATCCAATGTACTCCACCTTGACTCTTTCTCCATTTCCTACGAACACCTTCATCTCAGCCTTGCTTGGCAGCCTCTTTGTTTTGAACCCCTGCAAGGAATTAGCCACATGAACTGATGCACCACTATCTAACCACCATGAATCTGAAGAAATCTCAATTGCATTAGACTCAAAACAAACATGTACTTGATTCTTACCTTTAGCCTTTTGCTTATCCAACCAACGCTTGTACCTGTCACAATTCCTCTTCATATGACCAAACTTCTTGCAGAAGTAACACTTGAGTCCTTCTGGTTTCAGTCCTTTAGTCTCCTTTTCTTCCTTGTTTTTCTTTCCAACGATTTTGCCTTTTCCAAAATCCCTTCTGAAGCTGTTTTGAACCATATTAATCTTTTCTTCAGCCTTATCTTTCTTCATATTTTGTTCTTCCTGCACACAGATGCTTATGAGGTCAATTACTGTCCACTTCTCCTTTTGAGCTACATATGTGCTTCTAAGATGCTTGAAAGTACTAGGCAGAGAGTTTATAGCAAAATGCACCATCATAGTTTCATCCACATTGACTTTGAGTGCCTTCAGTTTGTTCCCAATTTCCAGCATGTTCAGTATGTGTGTTCTCACACATCTTTCCCCATTGTATTTTGTATCAGTAAGCTGTCCCATTAGAGTTCCAATCTCAGCCTTTTCTGATTCCTGAAACTTCTCCCCAATAGAATCAATAAACTTCTTGGCATTATCACATGATGTAATGCTTCCCTTGACAGATGGTGAAATTGACATTCTCATGATTAGAATAGCCATTTTGTTTGCCTTAACCCATTTGGCATATTTTGCTTTTGCTCCACCAGATGCATCTGCATCAGGTACTGCAGGAGCATCTACTTCAATAGCCATCTCATAGTCCAGCAGACCTAGAGAAATTTCCACATCTTCCCTCCATTTGGTGTAGTTGGAGCCAATGAGAGTTTCAATCGAGTTGTGATTAACTGAAAAAACACATAGTATATATATGTTTAAAAACTGAAAACCCCATAACTTTAAAACATGATCGATTCTCACCTTTAGGTGAAGAAATCAAAACATGTTTATCAACACTAAGACATGAAAATCACATAAGCTTCCTGTACAAGAAAGGTTCCACATCTTTGGACAGAAGAACAACCTTGATAGCCTACGTGTTTCATCTCTTATGCTGTTCTGCTGAAAATAATTGCACGATAAATCATTCACATCTTTGGACAGTGAATCATTCATTATGCCTTTATTTTCAACACAAGTTTGATCATAAAACTTTGAATGTACAGATCTTGTTGTGTCTGAGTTGCTTTGGCTTGCTCAGAGCACGGCAAGAACTATACAAAACTTTGATCAATTTCTGTTTGTCACAGCAAGGTGTTAACTTTAACTCTTGCTGTGTCAAGTTTCTTTAACCTTGAAAACTTAATTATCCTTCAATTTTCAAGTTCTAAAAGCTGCAACAAAATTGGTTAGGTAGAAGATAAAATAACTTATGCTCTGATACCACATGTAAACTTTCAAAGCTATTATAACTTGAACACTAACCTTGTTCTGCCATTGAAGTCTTTTATCGAACACTTGGGAGACAACTCTTCTCTAAGATAACCGACTGCCTTATTCTCAAATTCCAGATGGGGTGAATTACTTGATGAGATTTTGTGTGTCGGCTCTTAGAGGGAGCTGCTCTATTTATATGCAACACTTCAAGGAGTCTTGCCCATCAAGAGACTCCTTGAGGTATCCTTATTGCTATAGAACTGTTAATCCTAATTCTTATAGAACTAAAAACCCCTTTAGCCTTGTAATCCATATGGAACATTCACACAGAGGCTGCAGGTCGAGAGTTGTGTTGAATTCTTGATCAGTCTTGAGTCTTGCAATCCGATAATGAATAGAAGACCAATTCTGTGAGGATTGTGATAATAAACTATCTTGCATTTATAACATAATTCCAGCAGTAGATATTGACGGCTTTCTTTATTTTTTTTACAAATACTTTGTGATATTGATAAAGTAAAAACTCATACTAGTATTCTGGAGTAGTTTTAGGCAACCTCTTCTCAAAAGCACATGCAACCCATGCATCGCTTCTTCAATACGAAATGAGCTGTCGTTTCCAGCTGCAGTACCTTCGAACGACAACAACTTGTTTACAGCTTCTTTAGCAGCGTACGTTATGCTCTGCACCTAAGGCAACGAGCTCATCATCAACATAGACATCAGCAATACTTATATTTCCGGTCTCATGGCTGGGCCACAGCTTGATCTCATAGCGCTTCTCTTCTTTCAAAACTCTTTCAATATTGTGACGGGGTGACCACGCAAGTACTCTTCCAGAAATATAGGCTCCAAAGGAGGTTTTTTTTATTTTTATATTTAATTTATTTATTTATAAATCAAATAGAAATTTCATTAGATAAACTTCAACGGTACAATCAAAAACATTAACAAGACATCTAAAATACCAATCCCAATAAGGCACCAAACTAACATACTAAAAGAGAAACTAACGCGGACAAAAACCGCACTAAAACTACTAGTCCACATCACTACAATTAACCATAAGCCCAAATAAAGCCAACAAACCCAACATAACTAAACCTTATATCAACCCATAAGCCTAAATGAACCCTACCACCACCACCTAAAGAAGCGTCGTCGCGATCACACCCACCACCGCATCCATAACAGATCTAGGGAAAATATGATTTCCAGCAATCTATCTGTGCATAAGAGCGAACAATTAAATGAAAACAACAACTTTGCCAAAGAACAATTGGGTTATTTGCAGCAACCTCCATCAAAGACGATGTATAATCAAATTTAAAGAACATGAGCTACATTAGGGATTGGGTTTTAGTAGTAGGATTTGATTGATAACACAGACTAAAAGGGGTGATGGGGAACTTGAATCTAACTATGGCTTAAAAGAAACCACAACAAGGGTTTTTTTTATTCAAAACGCCCTAGTAGACTTATTCACTAACCTAAAAGAAAAAGACAAGAAACGATGAGGGGGTGGAGGGGCAATGACCCTTCTTCCTCCTCCCCCCACTATGGAATATCCTGTATGCAGAAGGATATTCCAGTTAAAGTGTTTATGTCAAACACTGAAGCCAACGAGTGATTATTCATTTAGTCTCAAACTCCTCAAAATGAAGGGCCTATAAAAGGGAGAAGAGAGCAGCCACTGAAAGAAAAAAGAAAAGAAACATAGAGAAGAGAAGCCGCAGGAAAGGATAGGAGGGGCAAAAAGAAGAACAGCCGTTGGAAGGAAAAAATTAGCAAGCAGACTTCAAAAACGGAAGAGATCCATTTCAAGGTAAAAAAAATCTTAGTTTCATGGCACAATTTTCTGGTTTTTGCCCAAGACTTCAGGTTTCGTTCAACTCAAGGGTTCCTGACTATGATGACTTCTATCATCATAAAAAGGGCAAGGAATCTCTCTAAGGGATAGCTCTGCTCAAATATTTCCGAGGATACAATCTGCACCCTTTTTTTAATTATTTTTTTTATTAGTCCACAGAGATTCTTGGTTATGATGATTTCAATCATCATAAACAAAGTTAAGAATCTCTCCAAGGCTTGGCTCCGCTCAAATAATTCCAGCTATGTTTTCAAAACGTCCAGTCACAATCAACAGGAAGGATTGTCTTCTATGATGATTTCAATCATCATATATCAAGGGATAATCTATTCCAACCGGCAGCTTCGACTAAATGCTTTCAAGATATGTTTGACCTCCAATTTTCCAGCAATCTGTGAGGATTGTTTGCCATGTTGGATAAACGATCAAAAAAATCGAAACTGGTGCACAACTCTCTTGAAAAGACGTAGAGTAAATCCTAGAGTTCTCTAGGTTCCTCTTATTGTTGTACCACAATAGCCACAGTTTGTTCGGTGATATTCGTCATGAAGTGGACAACAAATAAGAAAATATATCAAATTAAAAATAAATAAATAAAAGTTATGATTCAGCAAACTGACAAAAGCACCGACCCAAAGTCTATGGAGGTGTGTTGGTCTGTTGGAAGCAAAGTCCCCAAAAGCACTCAATTTAAGAAAGCCTCGTGTTGATGTTGCTGCATATGCAAAAGTGATCAATGAAAACTCAAACAAAGACAAAAAAAATAAAGGAGAAGAGAGCCAGCGGAGGAAGAAATAATGGAGCAAAAGAAAAAAATGGTGTCTGTATAATAGAAGAAAAGGAAGATTGCGTCATGTGGGTTACCACGTGAAATCTCAGAGGAGAAGAAACAATTTGTTTCTACTTTTTGATAGTCCAACAGGTGGCTTGAGCAAAGCTATGTGCTGGTCTGGAGAAGCAAACGAAGAATAATATTAAGACTTTCGTTTTGTTGCTTTTTGCTGGTGCTCATGTGTTTTATTTTTCATAAGGAAAACACATATAGCCTAATCCTATATGGACAAGAAGTTTACTTTACTGGATGATCTAATAGTTCCAAGTCAACAAGGAGCTTAATTCAGACTCTATTTGGACAAGGATTCTTATCCTTGGGTGTGTTAATCAAATTAAAAGACACTTGTTAATGTACCAATCTGTGAGGGGTCCAGCTGGAGCAAAGAAAGGCCTTTGGTTTACTATGTTTTGCTGAATGTAAACAGAAGGAAAAAAAAAGAATAAAGGCCTGTGGAGGTGAACCCACCTCATAAAAATAAGAAGAGGGTGGTTTTATTCCCTTTTGTTCCAACGCCACCTGCACAAAAATGAGACTCAATAAAAAACAAGCAAACAAAACAGCCAAAGGTCACAAAAGACCTCAGTTTGCAAGTTGAAAGACCATGTGGGTTGTTGCCTTGTGTTTAGAAAACGTGATCGACAAAGAGCTAAAGACTTGTGAAGGTTCAGCCCATTACCAAATCGTTGAGAGCAATAGGGCAATACAAGATTGCAAGATTTGATTGCCCAAGACATAATGGTCTCATACCCACGGGGCTTGTCTCACATCTCAAGATTAATCAGTCTCAAGCCGACATTCCAAGACTTCACGGTATCAAATACAACGGACTTGGTCATTAAAAAATTTTCAATTAGTGAACAGTTGGTGCAAAGTCTTAAGTCCGCAAATTATGGAATAATGGGCTTAAATTCTAAAATGCCCATTAATTCCTAAATCAACAAATTGAAGCCCAAGTGGTACAAAACCACATCAAAGGCCCAAGTGGTACAAAACCAAGCAAATTAAATCAAATTTCCCTCCGCAATGAGTCATTTACTTATTGCGATTTTTTGGAACTATGTCGGTTTGATCCCGCCAAGGGTACGTAGGCAGTCTAATATCCCAATAGACGCAACCGCAACCAAGTTTAAATCTCTGGTTTATCTTAACTAGATTTCACCAAAACACTTTCGCAAGTGCAACTGTCAATTTTTTTAAGGAAAAATTAATGGGATAATCAAAATTACTCATTATTTTTCTTGGACATTGACAACCAGAAAAGTGGTACAAAACCATCCAATTTTTCATGAGTCATATACCCATGCAAATTTCAATGAGATTAAATTCAAATCTCTCAAATTTAAGTTCTCAATTAGTGGGCTACACTTACCCATTAATTTCTAATATTTCTCATGGGTCATCTACCCATGCAAATTTTATTGAGATTAATTCCAAATCTCTCAAATACAAATTCTCCATTATTGGGCCACACTTACCCATTAGTTCCAATTTTTCCCGTAGGTCATCTACCTATAAAAATCTCCAAATTGTCCCAAAAACACAAATTCTCAATTAGTGGGCCATACTTACCCATTAACGTCCAAATTTCCGAACTACGTTGGTTTGATCCCTTTGAAAGGGTACGTAGGCAATCTAGAGATTCAATCCAGATGCAACCATCCCAAACACAATTCCATATTGAATCCCTGGTTTATTCAGCTAAATTCACTCAAACACTCCTCAATCAATTTCATTCAAATTCCCCATTTTCCAATAAGTCATTTATTCATTGCGAATCTTTGAACTACGGGTGGCTTGATTCCCGCAAGGGATATGTACGCATCCTGAGGTTGGACTTGGGAGCAGCTGCAAAATTAAACACAAATGTTATGTTTCTTTATGATGGAATCAAAGGGTGTTCCCTTGAAGTAAGGGATTGTAATTAAGAGACTTGCGTCTCGAATGGGTCGAACCTAAAATAATAAAACTCCATTATTTAATTAGTGGTGGTGAAATTATGTTGGGAGGATCCACATTTTCCATCAACACAACGTAAATAGCAGCAGCCACGGACTAGCAATATTTGCAAGAACCTTGGGGCCTTTTACTGCAAAAAAAAATTTCTTGTAATGGGAATAACACTGTTTTGCTATCCACGGCTAATAACACAACAACACGTGGAAAAGTTAGCCCGCGTGTTGTTGCGTTATTAGTCGGAGATAGCAAAAAGTGTTATCCTCGTTTCATGAGAGTGTTTCTCCTTTTGCAGACCCAATCTTGTCCTTTCCATTAATTACTACTTCAATATACTTCGCAACCTAGAATTACGAAACAAATAAATAAACAATTGCTACATAAAACCCAAAGTGAAAACAATTAACTAACAAGCAAATCTTTGAAACAAGTTTTAAGCAGAACAGCAAGGTTAGTTGAAATATGAACACTCGCACTAATGTACAAACAACTTTTTTCTGTGTAATTTTTGTTTGTTTGTGCTTTGGTTCCCCTTTAATCAAAAGACAAACAGGAGAACTATAGGTGATGATGGGTAGTTCCCCACTTACTAAAACTTGGTTCAAAAGGAATAGGCAATTCAGTAGTACAATTCAAAAGCTTGTCTCTTTCAATGAAATTATATCCTCACTTTACACAAATTCAAAAATAATGATTAATACTTTTAAAATATAAGTAACTAAAAAGCTTAATATATATTAGTATTCCTCAAAGTATGGTCAAAATCATGATGATGGCTCATTTTACTCTTTTACTCACGTTGGGAGTGTTTGTGCAAATTTCTGGCTTATCAAGATCAAGGGGTACTAGCTCAACGTCCTCCTAGGACTTCCATCCTTTAGGAATGACCTCTAGATGAATTCCCTCGTCTTGGTCATGATTCTTTAATTGCTATTGGAGAATGGTTATTCCCTTTCCCTTTTGGTTTGCTTGAGTGTTAATAACAGGATCTACTTCTTCCCCTGCTTGTTCTACTACCTTTATATTTGCTTGATTTATAGGGACAAACTGCCCTTGCTTGCTTTTATTCAGACTTTAAGCTGAGCATTTTCTCGTCATCACTTGATTGCTATTGATCTGGCTGACACCGCCCCTGGGGATTCGGTAGCATATTTTTTGGTGCATGGCAGAAGTGGTGGCGTTGATCTTGCCAATCCATGATCGAGCTTTATCGTTCCCACAGTAATTGTGGTTGCTCCATTGAAGCCGGACAGTCACCTGGCTGAATTGTTGATCTTGGCCTCTATTCCCATCTGCTAGACCACCGAAAGTTGTAGGATATTGGTTGTGTTGCCCTCGTCTACTTGAACTCACTCTTTGGATGCTTATGATGAGGGTGTCATTGTGCAGCAGATCAAGCCCATTCAAATCTTTCTTCTAGAAGCCGATCACAAGATCGTCTTCAATTCTTGGGTAGCTGGTTAAGACTTGAGAGATAACATTGGCTTGTTTAATCTTCATATTCTTTTCCTTGTTGGTCAGCCCAGATTCCTCGGAGTCAGCCATGATCGTGTTAATCCTTATGACCTTCTGTGGAAGCTCCTTAGGGGCATCGCGATCCTCAATCTTTTGAATGGTCTTCTTTGCCATGAACTTCATGTAGTGGTCTTCTCTTACTAGCTCTTTGAGGTGCATCTTCCAAGATTTGCAGTTGGCTGTGTCATGCCCATGTGTTTCATGGAAGGCACAGTACTTGTTGGTACCCCTCTTGTCGGGATCTCTCTACAAAGGTGATGGTCTCCTTAGGGAGGGCTTATCCTTCACTTGGGCCAAGATTTGATGCACCGGGATAGTGAACTTCATATAGCCTTCATCTGTTGGTGCGCCACCTTGGCATGGTGCCTTGCGCTTTCCTCCATCGTTCGTACTACTAGACTCGTCACTTCTTTGACCTACCTCCTTAGATGACTGGTCAACTTACTTAGTTGACTTTTGGTGGTGATTCGATCGTCATCCGGAAGCGCATAATGTTCCATGGTCATGAAGACCTTTGTCAGAATCTGGTTGGGAGTAATAGTTACCTTGCACATTATTGAGGCCCAAAAAAGTCACAGGAAGCCCAAAGACATTCAAAGCCCAATATAACATATAATGTTGGTCATGCGTTAATCCAAGCTGTAATTTGGGATTTAATTCATTAAATAAATATAGAAATAGTGTACATGCCATGTTAAACTAATAATGCATTTTTCCCATGCCAATCACCTATCAAGCTCACATGAACCCAAGTCATGTGGTTTATGGGGCTTACATGAGGGATTGTGGTGTGGAAGGTTACGAAGGTCCACAAGGCCCACAAAAGCTCTTGGATAATGGAGACTTTGGGCTAGCTACTTGGGAGCACCAAAGTCCAAGCCCATTACTTAGAGTTCTCCAATGTGGGTGAGCAAATGAGACATTTTTCAAGCAGTTCCTTTTACCCATAGGAAATAGTCATTTTCCAAATACCTAGCTTTACCCGTTGGAAACAAACCTTTTCCAGCACTTCATATTACCCACTGGAAACAAGCAGTTTTTAGTGCTTCCTTTTACCCATAGGAAATAATCAATTTATAGTACCTAGCTTTACCTGCTAGAAAATAGCATGCCCCAGTGCTTCCCTTTTAACCACTGGAAATAGGCTGGTTCCAGCACCTCCCTTTACCTATTAGAAATAAAGGAAAATCCTCACCCTTTATAAATGGCATTCATGGCTCAAGCAAAGGGCACCAATTTTTCTTCAGCCAACACTCCTTTATTCGGCTGCTGCAAGCATCCCAGCAACCATCAACCCCATTCAACAACCACCAGACCACTTTTCTTCCTCCGTTCAGCTGCTGCAAGCATTCCAACGGCCATTCCAGCCATTCCTCAACTATCACAACCATTTCTTCTATTTTCCCATCCTTGAAATCCTCAATTTTCCCTATAAAGCCTCACAAACCATAATTCTAAGCTTTTCCTTCCTTCTCATACTCTTCCAAGCTAAGCTTTTCCTTCCTTCTCATACCCTTCCAAGCTATAAACACCATAGCTTTCAAGCCTCAAGCTTTTCCTTTTATCCTCCCACCTCTAGAACTCATAAATTTCTCTAGAATCATTGTTACAAACATCATACCCTTCAAAGTCTTAAGCTTTTCTTTCTTCAACCATGCTCTTTGAAACCCTATTCATTTGACTGTTATAGGCGTCCCAACAACCATCACAGCCAAACAATCAAACCATCATAGCCATAGCTTCAAACAATAAATTCTCAACACCCAAACTCAAGCATATCAAACACCAACCCAAGCACAAGCGTTCTCATTTGCTAAACTTGTGGGTCTTTAGCTCCCACACTCCAAACTCTCATGCCAAGTCTGTGTAACATCAATGCACCATCTTCAACTCTTCGTCAAGCTGCCAGAAACATCCGCACAAAACACACAGTCGCTAGAAGAAGAACAAAGTACTCCCCTAGGACTTACTTCTCCCTCGGGATACCTTGGGCCTAGTTCTCGCTAACTCAGAAAAGGGGCAACAAAGGCTTGATTCACCACTCTATGGCTATCCAAGAATCAACAAGCTAGCACTTTTGAAGCGTCCCCTGCCTTGTAGAGAATTATGACACTTTTGAAGTGCTTCAAATGGCTCTCGAGATCGAAATCCCCTTTGAAGTGTGTGAAAAAAGCCATTGAAAATCGATTTGGTGGAGTCGCTTGCTTGATCTTGGCCGCGAACGGTGAGGAGTTCACTTGGTCCACTTCTGTGCACAGAGCATCTTCGAAATCTCCTCCAATCTTCAAGTCTTGTAGTCGGTCATTCACGAGCTTCTCGACATCATCTGCCCACATGGCTTGCAGTTCACATCGGTGTCCTTCATGATGCTGGAGTCTTTGGCTTACCTCCTCGTTATCTCTTCGGAGCAGATCTCCTCGACTGTCATGCATGCTCGACGTGTTTGTGGATTGAGCTTGCAAGGTACCCTCTACAGCTTTTTGTTGTGGGTTGGCTCCTCTGGAACCATCAAGTTTTCCAAGCGCACGAGAAGTACATGATGGGTTGCAGGATTTCGAATTTGGAAAACTTGAGAATTAGTAAGACTCTTCTCTATAACCAAGCGAGCACAAAACTCTGCCACTACGAAGTTTGTGTCGAAAATAGTAGTGAACTTGTTAGCTTCTCGTTTGTATACATATTTGAGTCGCAGATGACAGGATCGTTCCATATGTTCGGCTATGAACTTCGGTCATGAACAACCAAAAAGTACCAGTTTAGGATAACTACAACCTCTGTTTCGATAAACACTCATGTTCACAATTTTTACCAATAAAAGGTGATCAACATATAGAAATACAGCCGATATTACAAGCAAGAGTATTAGAGAATGAAAAAAGTAGTTGGATAATGAGAGCTCTCATCAGTAGTACTTAGACCTTTATATCTTTTAATCTGCACAATATGGTATTTTGATCTTATTTGCCGAGTAAGGTTGATCAAAAAATGGATATGTTTGGCAACTAATGCACAGAAATTATTAAATGACGCGCGGAATAAATCGTGGAAATTAGGAATCAAGATTTCCTAGTTTAATTTCCTCCAAAAGAGGTATCATTTAGGAATTGCTATGGAGTGGGAATTCGTTTCACAATAGAATTTGTAATTTCTGTCATTTATAAAATTCGATATACATAAATTCAAACACTCAAATTATTAATTGCCTAAGATTTAAACTACGGAGATCTATTCTGCCATTTTAAAATTTTATTATTTGGCAAAGTATTGGTGGCCATGGTAAGGTGGTGCTATTGGTGACGGTGATGGTTGAGAGGATGGTGACAGCGGCGAGGACGGTGGTGGTGGTCATTGTCAAGACAATGTGGTGGTAGTAGAAGTGGTGGTGGCAATGACATACATGAATTTTCTATTTTTTAACTCCACCTCTTTTGGAATTTTAAAAATGATGACAACTATTTAGATAGAATTTAAACTTGAAATTTATCACCTCCAAATTCCATATTTTTTTTTTCATCCAGAGAAGTTGGTGCATGTCAATTTAGAAATTTTGACTTTGTCCAAATTCTAAATTTATTTCCTCCATCCAAACGCACAAAAGTCAAAAATCAAATAATTATCTAATTGTGGTCGAAGAGAAAGACATGAAAGTGTTTGTGAAAAGACATCAAGATGATAGTCATGTTAATGGAATGTGTAAGTCCCATTTAGTTGATATTTTGCAAATGTGATTTTGAAGGAGAACCTTAAAAAATGGACGATAAATAATGAGATTATGTTGTGTGCTTGGTCCAATGGACTAGTGAGCTCCTTACTAATAACTTACTAATTAGTTAGCTTTTGATCATATAATAATTCTTCAATAGAATGAATTGCAGTGAATTCTTCAATATAAAATCATTTGCCCTAAATCTTCACCCTCTCTATTGTTTAATTTTCATGTTGATTCCTGTAGAGCTCTGAAATTTGAGATTGAGTTTCTAGGAATGTTAGCAAAGAATTTACAACAAGTTAGTGAGCAAGTATAGCATGTGGATTTCATTGTAACTTGCTAAATTTTTATTGTTGATTGCAGGATTCACTTCCTTTGGGTTATACCTAGCATTCTTACCGAGAAATTCTATAATTTAACTTTTTTTTGTTGATTAATAGTAATATAATTCAGCAAAGAACCCACTAGTATAGTGATTTGGAGCAATTACTCCTTTAGGTAAAGCGTTGGTTAAGTTTTAGCATCCGTATAGTGTGTGTGAGTTTAGTATATTTTTGCCCCTTTCAGTAGAAAAGATCTTTACAAAGAGAAGTAATATAATTCGTGAATCACTTGGCATTTAATTTTTGAATGTTAGCGATCGGTTACCATATTTGGATTTCTGATTTTAGGCAAAGACCCAAAGGAAAGAAGACAAATGAGACTAATGGATACAAAAATAAAAACAAACATATACACAACTATGCAATTATTATTCCGAGCAATCTAAAACCTACGAGCACGAACCAAGTGTTACAAGTTCAAATCAATGTAGCAGGTAGAGGAACCTACCCACATACAATTAAGCACATATATATATATATATATGAAACTGTGGAAGAAATTCAGAGGCAGAAGTACAGAAATTATAGAGAAAATGAGATTATCTTCTTCACTCATGCGTTGCCAAGTCTGGTTATGGGAATTTATACCGCTCAGCAACTAAGCTGACCAAAACAGAGACAATAACTAGTGTAAGTATTCCCTTCAAACAAAAAACCAAGAGACTTCTTATCACCCTATAGGCCTTAGCCCCAAGTGTGTAGAGTGAGGGAATATTACCCATTACGCAATCGGATTCTTTGGTTTTGATCACATTATCATATTCTTGTAAAGTAAGGATCATTTTGTGAGCTGCAGAATTCTTCGCATATTGTATTCTTGACTTTTCATCTCCCTTCACAGATTTCACGGTACCATCTGAAATTACCCCTTTAACTGAGTATACAAATTTGGGTGAATGTGGAGGACCTGATTTCTTCTCTTCTCTACAATAATTAGAAAAACAAATATGGATCTAGTTAACAATAGAATCAGCAATAGATAAGATAAGGGCTTTCTTTAATTTTGTTTATGATCATGATAAACTAAAGAATATTCATACTTGTAATCTGGTTTAGGCAACCTCTTCTTTTCAAAACGCACATTCAACTCCTGCATCGCTTCTTCAATACGAAATGAGTTGCCGTTTCCAGCTGCAGTACCTTCGTTGTTTACAACCATCGATTGCGACAACTTTTGTATAGCTTGTTGAGCAGCAGTACACTGTGCGGTACTCTTCCGTTTTGCAGAACCCGATCCATTAAGCTGGCCATCAACATAGACATCAGCAGTACTTATATTTCCGGTCTCATCTCTCAGCAGCACGTCAAGGCGCTTCCCTCTCTTCTCGCAAAACTCTTTCAATATTGTCATGGGATGACCTCGCAAGTTTTCAAGAGTATATATAGGCTCCAAAAGAGGCTTAAATTTCTACAAAAGCACAATAGGCAAACAACAAAAATTCATAGGTTATATAGTTATTGCCAACTTCCACGCATTTACAAACTAAAGTTTTCCACTTTCATGTTAAATAAAAGAAGGTAATATAAATTCACACCATCCATAGTTTATCGAGATCAAAATTTAACTCAATGTAAACAGCAGCTGCCACGGACTCAACAATATCTGCAAGAACCTTGGGTTCATCGGCCTCAACAAACCCCACGTATTCTTCTCCATTAATTAAAGCTTCAATAAACTCCTCAATCTAAGAGTTTATAAATATAAAAAATAAAAAGAAAGGTTAGTCAAAATATAAAGTCAAGTCCCTCTAAGAATCAGAAATCGCTTGAATAAAGTTAAAAAGAAAAAGAAGAAAAAGACTTTATCATCAAAAGCAGGTTCATTGTGGCGAAGGTAGCGATAAAGCCCACAATGAACGGCGACGCAGGCGAGTTTGTGGTTGCTAACATTGGCAGAGCGTAGCAAAGTGAGTTGGCCTTCGCTGAACTGAGGGTGGTCAGCCATACAAAAGAAGTGGTTGGTCACTGCATGGCCAAGAGCGCTATCGCCAAGGGTCGCAAGGCCAAGGCGTTTATACGAAGGGGACCCATAGGAGGGGTGGGTGAGAGCTTCTTCTAGAAGCTTCTTGTTCTTGAAGTTGTAGCCGAGGATCTTCTCCACGGCTGTCACTGAATCTTTCATTTCCGGTGATCGTACACGATCAAGGGATGTTGGGGTGGTGAAGACCTTCGTCATCTTGTTGATAAATTCGTGGGGGTGGTGGTTTGAAGTTTGATAAAGTAAAAACTACTTGTGTAAGAATTGGAAATGGCAGAAAATTAAAGTGATGAAACCAATTAGCTTCATCACAAAAACCTTAATAGTAGGTAAAGAGGAAACATAATGAATAAAGGTAGAACGGCCAATCACACACTATTTGTGTGGAAATTGGAAATTACAGAAAGTTAAACTGACGAAACCTAAAAGTTACGCTAAGCTAGAAAAGTAAGCACCAAAAAGGTTCTTTAAGAAAAAGAAAAGAGAAACAGGACTCAAGTGGGGACTGGCTGATGAAAAATCAGCATCCCGTGATCGAATTGCGGGGTAGAGAATTTTGACTTTAAAAATCAGCTAATCTGCCCTTGTAGCTTTGAGAGCCGAGAGAACGACAAAGTCTAATTTTTGTGTTGTCGTTTGGAATGTTTAAGCACTTGTGTTGTCTACTCTGTGCGTGTGCAAGTGCAAACTAGCTTGTAACTTGTGAAAAGCCAGAGAAACTTGTAGGTAAATTTCAAAGCGTCTGCCAAACCAAACATTAAAGGCTCTTTACATTGAAGGTGATCTTTGGGTCATCTGAAAACTACAAGCACAAACCAAACGTTAATCCTTAGCATCCTTAAGGCATTTAACACAGCAATTTCCAAGAGTCCATGGCAATTCTTGCTATCTCTAAAGTTTAAATATGGTTCATCCAACCAATGCATTCAATGCCGCAGGTCGATGATTATATAAACATATGCGTTACATCATATATAACCAGATTCTTGTAAAGCCCGGATCATCAAGGAAGCTGCAGAATTTTCCGCATATTTTATTCTCGACTTTTCGTCTCCCTTCATTCATAGCACACCATCCCTAGTTGTAATTTTAACTGAGGACACAAATCTCTTCTCATCATGTGAAGGACCTTCATCTTTCTCAATACTGCAACAGAAAAACCAATATGGCTCTGCTTAACAACAAGAATTAACAACATAATTCTAACACCACTTAAAATCATTAAAACGTAAAGACCACTTGCTCTTGTCACGAAGCTCATGCAACTTCTGTTTTGCTTCTTCCATATGAAATGACCCATTCATTCCAACAATACCTTCACACGACCCATCATCATCAATTGCGACAACTTATATAGAGCTAACTTAGCAGCATCAAGCTTGGTGCAATTTCTTTATGCTAAGACAAACCCGAAGTAACAAGTAATTTGGCACCAACATACAATTAGTAATACTCTTGGTCTCATCTGTCCAATGTGCTTGATATCAACATGCTTCCCATGCTTCTGGCAAAGGTCAAACAACATTGTCACGGGTCGCGGTTCATCTTGCAAGTCTTCAAGAGTAACTATAAGCTCCACTAGACCCCTGAAGTTTACCAATGTACACACCAATAACAAAAGTTCGAACGTTATACTAGTCTATGGCCAAATTGCTAAACTCTATTACAAATTTAGCAAAATCAAGGTTTTCATTTTCTTTTTAAACAAACAAATGCAAATTAAATACACACCACCCACAGTTACTCCAGATCAAAATTCAAGTCAACAAAAAATAGCGGCTGTCACAGATTCCACAATATCTGCAAGAACCTTAGGAGCTCTTACAGAAACAAAACCCAAAGTTCAACCAAATCCTTTTTAAGAAAATAACTAAGCTGTTTAATTGAAAGTGTGGGGTGTTTAATCCTTATGAAATAACTAAGCTGTTCCAACACAAACCCAAAATAAGAAAGATCTAAAATTTTCTTTTCACATACAAAACAGAGAAGCAGACAGAAAAAAAAAACAAACAAACAAACAAAGGAACAATTAATTGAATAGTATATGACCTTATCTTGGAGATGGCGTCACCGCCGGTGAACTCAAGGAGCTGATACAGCCGATTCGGTGTAGGAGGAGCGGGTCAGAGCTTCTTCTAGAAGCCTCTTGTTCTTGAAATTGTAGCCCAGGATTTGCTCCACAGTTGACACCGATTGTTTCATTTCTGGTGATGGATGCTAGACTGTGCGATTGATGATGGGTACAATTTACCAAAAAGAAAACAAACATATACACAGATACGTAGCAGGTAGAGGAACGTACCACATATACAATTAAGCACATATAATGGTGCAAGTGTGGAACATTTTGGAAGAGACAACTATATATAGAAATTATAGAGAAAATGAGATTATCTTCTTCCCTCATGCCTTGCCAAGTCTGGCTATGGGAATTTATACATGTATAGGTAAATCGAAGGATACCTCCATCGTCGCATCACCCTTCATAGAAATCACTTAGCAAAAAACCAACTAATTTCACCCAAAGTAGCAGACTAAAGCAGAAACAAACTAGGTTAAAAAAAACTCCAGGAGACTTATTATCACCCTATAGGCCTTAGCCCCAAGTGTGTCGAGTAGTGAGTCAATATAATCCAACATGGAATCAGATTCCTTTGTCTTGATCATGCAATCATATTCTTTGGTCTTGATCATACGATTATACTAGGAAATAAGAAAAGTCTTAATCACATAATATCTATACAAAAGGAAATAAATAAAATCCTACTAGAATAAGAAGGAAATATCCTAATAGAACTAGGATATCTCGCCAGCAGATCATACGATCAGTGTCTTTGGTGTCGATCATATTATCAGCTTCTTTTCTGTTGATCATTCTATAAGACTTTATGGTGTTGATCATATTATAATGTTCTTGTAAAGCAAGGAACATCTTGTAAGCTGCAGAATTCATTGCATATTTTTTTCTTGACTTTTCATCTCCCGTCACAGATTTCACGGTACCATCTGAAGTTACCACTTTAACTGAGTATAAATATTTCCTCTCATGTGGAGGACCTAACACGTCTTCTCTGCAATAGAAAAACAAATATGTATCGAGTTAACAATAGAATTTACAGCATAATTACAGCTAGATAACGTTTCTTTTTCTCTTAGTTTACCAATACTTTATGACCATGATAAAGTAAAATTTCGTACTTGTACTCTGGAGGTTTAGGCAACCTCTTCTTGGCACAAAGCACATGCAACATTTGCATCGCTTCTTCAATACGAAATGACCTGTCGTTTCCAGCTGGAATACCTTCGAAGGACCCATCGTTTACAACCATCGATTGCGACAACTTATGTACAGCTTCTTTAGCAGCATTCTGCCTTGCATTACTATTCCCCTTAGAAGAACCCGAGCCAACAAGCACGTCACCAACAAAGACACCAGCAATACTTATTGTTGATGCGAAAAAGTGGTTTGACACGTGGTTCGCCCAACTTAGTGATATTGTGTCTTCGGAAGGGAGTTAGTCTTCAGAAGATCAAGTTCCTGCAAAAGGGAACGTTCGGTAAGACCTTGGGGTACCGGTGCGGTACCGGCCGAAGGCTCTCCGATGCTTAAATAAGTACGGATTTAGTAAAGATTAGACTACAGATCAAGCGGTAGCGTACCGTTGGTTTTTCTGTCCCCCTTTCTTTGGGAATAGGGGTTTCCTTATATAGACCTTGGGAGGTGTGCTTATTTTGGAATTTCCGATGTGGGACTGTAGGAGCGGACTGTGAGCATGACACGTGTCCAAGGGCAAAAGCATCAAGATGTATGTGCTTCGGTAGGGTTCCTGCTGAAGGGCCTGTAGTGTGAAGCTGTCGATTCCGTCCACGTGTCGGGTGGTCATTGGCCATTTAATTCGGGTATAAACAGTAGTCCCCCAAGTTCTTTTCCGAAGGTCCTTCGGAAGAGAATTTGGTTCTCAGTAAGCGATTCGCAGGTGCCCTGCCGTTCGGCAAGTTCGTTTGGAAAAGACTCCCCTGGGACCTCAAGGGTCGCCGATGCTTAGTGTGGAGGGGGCAGAGGCGCCTCGTTTCCCGCGCCTGGCGCGTGGGGGCGCTTCGTCTTCTGCACCTGGTGTGCAGAGACGCTCCGTCTTCTGTACCTGGCGTGCAGCCCACATCACCACCCATTGAGCGACACGTGGCTGGCGAAGTGACGTCTGACGGCTGCATTTATGAGCCGTTTGGTTTCCCGAGGTGTACCGTTGCAGCCATCTCCCTATAAATAGAGGTTGCTCCAGGCGCAAAAATCACTTTGCATTTGAGAATTGAAGCGAGAGCTCTGCGTAGGCGATTTTTGAAGAGCGTTAACGGCACCCAAGGCGATTTTCACGAGAGTTCTCGGCAATCAAGGAGATTCCCGAAGCGTTCGAACGGCAATCAAGGCGATTCTCAAGTAGTTATCGGCAACCAAGCTCCCAACAACACCCAAGGTAAGGTACCGTTCGATACTCCCAACTCTCTTTATTTGGTTATATCCTTATGGCGTAGACCTGCCGATCGCAACATAGGATTCCTTCGGTAGTCTAGTGGCCGTAGGTAGCGATGTAGGCATCGGTAGGGTAGCGTGGTATGAGCCTTAGTTTCCTTTTTTCTGTTTTGTAGATGTCTGATAGCGAGTCTTCCTTCGGCAGTGAGCCCAATGCCTTTGATGAGGAGTTATCATCGGGCTGGGACACATCCAGCGGGGCTGCGAGCCTCGGGGCCGAGAGTAGAGAGGACACCGATGTGGAAGTTATCGGTGAGGAGATGGGCTCCGTTCCTACCCACGGCATCGGCAAGGGTCTGATGACGGGGCAACCGCTTCCCTTGGTCGCGGTCTACAAAGACGGTACCCGATTCGGTACCTTCGATCATCAGCCGGAGGCCTCTACCTCTAGTCGTGATGAGGCCACTGCCGGTCCCTCTCGGCCGAGGGTGACAATCGTACACCAAGAGCGGTCTAGGATACCGGTGGGCATACCACAGAAGGCCCTGTTCGGGGTGGACTATCTGGAGCCGAACAAGCTTACCGAACGGGAGCTTCAGAAAATTAGGGCCGAATACCTCATCCCTGACTCGGTGAAGATGAGGATCCCGAGTCCGACCGAGTCCCTCAGCGACCCTAGAGAGGGCGAAGTCGCCTTCTTCACCGATATGCTGGTGCAGGGGGTCAGGCTGCCGTTGCAGTCAGCCGTCCAGAAGATCCTAGCTCAGATCGGGTACGCCCCGGGCCAATATAACCCCAACTTCTGGGTGGCCCTGATGGGGGTGATAGCTGCCTTCGGTATTGCCGGGGAGGGGGAGCCATCCTACGAGCAATTCTTGTATCTCTACAGCATCACCAAGTCAAAGAGTGCCGACCATGGTGGCTGGGTTCAGGCGAACTGCCTGAAGGCTTCCGAGCGGGGTCATTTCATCAGCTCGGTGCCAACTTCCCAGAAGTCGTGGAGGAATCGACGGGTGCTACTCTCCGGTGATTGGGAATCGCCATCGGGAGTGTCTCCGCGGTTTCCGGTGCCCACGACGTTCCAAACAACCGGTAGGTTCCCGAGTTACCGATCGGTAGGCTTTTAGGATTGTAACTTATTGTATTTACTAATCCTTTCTTCGACAGGGAAACTCAAGCAGCCGACTCCGGCGCAAGGTGAGATTCGGCAGATTGAAAGGGTGAGGCTGAAGGTTCCTGCCGCCGAACGAGTCTACCCGCGGTTCCTCTTCACCAGTAACCTGATCAAAGCCGGGCTTGTCGACCCTCCCGAGAGTGAGTATACCTGCGCTTTCCCTTGTCGCTTTCTCCTTTCTCTTTTTTTTTATTGTGCATGCCGACTAACAGATTGTTCTCGGGACAGTGACGGACGCAAGGAAAGCTGCCGAGGCCAAGAAAATGACCGAGTCCTCCAGAAGGCGCCTCCTAATGGGCCTGGAGAAGAAGAAAAAGCAGCCCGCGGCAGCTCCAGTTCGGCAGGCATCTGATCCCGAGGACGTGACCCTCAGGGAGCGCCTCCGACAGCTGGGCGCCGAGCCAATGGCGTGGCCAACTGCCGATACACCTTTACCGAGGCAGTCAGATGCCGAAGCCACTGCCTCGAGAGCAGCTGGGAAACGGCCGATAACGGTGGACTTGGAAGCCTCGCCCGCTTCCAAACGGAGCCGCCCGTCGGAGGCTTCTAGGGCCGTTTTTGCGGCAGAGGACGAGGACGGACCTACCGAGGCCGTCACCATCGCCTGCCCTTCGAAGACGGTGCAGTTCGTCAACCATATGATCCTCGGATCACAAATGGAACTACCGGAAGTTGACGAACTGCCGAAGAAACTTCTTCGGGAGCAAGCGGGACGCGCCTTCCGACTGCAGGCAGCGGTAAGATTCTACCTCCGGTGTTGTTTTTTTCATAATTGTTATATTCCAAATGGGGCTTCTGACCATCTTCCTTGTGTGCAGGCGTCCATGGAGATGTGGCTCTGCGTCAAGCGAGCCATCTCCGCTGCCGAACGGGCGAAGAAGGCCTATGACGACGGCAGGGCTAAAGTCGCCGAAGCGGGCAAAGCCATCCAGGACCACGCCCATCTGCTCAAGGAGAAAGAGGCCGCCGAACGGCAAGCTCTTGCTTCGGAGGCGAAGGCGGAGCAGTTGCGGGTGGCCTTGGAGGCAGCGCGGGCGGCAGCGCGGGATGCCGAGGCCGTGTCGGAGGCGGTTCAGGATGCCCTGCAGGAGTCCGAGCGGACCAAGGCAGCGGAGGTCGAGGCTGCCGTTCAGGCGGCGATCCGAGGATACCGTACTTCCGAGGAGTTTGCTACCCTGCTGGACGGGGAAGTTGGTTCTGAGATGGCGGACATGTTGTACCGATTCAAACGGTACAACCCCGGCCAGAAGCTGAACCTCAACTTCGCTGTCGATCCTCCTCCCCTTCCGGAGGGAATTACAGAAGAGATGATTGAAGACTACGAAGGGGAGGACGGTGCCGGGGGCTCCGGGGTTGCCGAGGCTGCCGCTGGTGACGAAGCCGCCGCCTGAGGGCGTTTTTATCTTTGTACTTTGTATTTTTCTTTTAATGTTTGCTTCGAACACATTGGTGCCGAGGGCATCCCTTAATTGGAATTTTAAAGTATTTATCCAACTTTCAAATGTCTCGTGTGAGTTCGTTATAACTGCTAACTGCCGTAGGCTGATTGTTAAAAGTATTCCCTAACTGCTAATTGCCGTAGGCTAATTGTTAAAAGTATTCCCTAACTGCTAATTGCCGTAGGCTAATTGCCGATAGAGTGTTAAATTCAAATTTCACCAAGTCCCGACGGGATCGGTAGGGTAAAAATGATGATAATCGCTTATTGCTGTAGGCTAAAGTGGAATGCCGTAGGATGTTTAACATTTAGTTGCCGTGGGCCAATTTGATAATTAAGGGAGGCTAAAGTAATAGTGCCGAGGGCTTTCTATTAATTCCAGTAGAACAAATACATTGAGTAATTACAGTTTCAACCTGCCGTAGGCTAGGTCACTTGTAGTAGTATTTGAGATGTTCTACGTTCCAAGGATGGCCGAGGGCCTTGCCGTTGGTGCCTCTTAGTCGATAAGTTCCCGAGCGAAGGATACCGATGACTTCATATGGTCCTTCCCAGGAAGGTCCGAGGGTTCCTTCCGTGGTATCCTTCGTCGCAAGCGATACCTTGCGCATGACCCAGTCCCCGATTCGGAAAGAGCGGGGTCTGACCCTAGAGTCGTAATACCGAGACACACGCTGTTTGTAGGCTTCATTCCGAAGGTTGGCCTGTGCTCGGTGCTCCTCGAGTAGGTCAAGGCTTAGAGACATGGCCTCCTCGTTCTGCTTCGGTGCGAAGGCTTCCGTTCGGTAGGAAGGTTCGCCGATTTCCACGGGTACCACCGCTTCCGATCCAAAGGCCAGAGAAAAAGGGGTTTCTCCAGTGGACGTTCGGTAAGACGTCGAATGGCCCACAGTGCTTCGGGAAGCTTTTCCGGCCAGGCTCCCTTTGCCTTGTCCAGCTGCCGTTTCAGCAGTTTCTTCACTATTTTGTTTATTGCTTCGACCTGACCGTTCGACTGGGGATGGGCTGGTGATGCAAAAAACAAGTTGATTTTCAAACGGGTGCAAAATTGTCTGAAGAGTTCCGAATCGAATTGCCTGCCGTTATCGGTAATGATAGCATATGGGATACCGAATCGGCAACATATGTGAGTCCAGACGAAATCTTCAATCTTTGCTGCCGTTATGGTTGCAAGAGGTTCGGCTTCTACCCATTTGGTGAAGTAGTCAACGGCAACCACTGCATATTTTACCTGCCCCTTGCCTTGCGGCATTGGGCCAATCAGGTCCAGTCCCCATTGTGCGAAAGGCCAAGGACTTACAATCGGTGTGAGAGGTTCAGCAGGGATATGTGGGACATTACCGAAGCGCTGGCATTTGTCACACCTCTTCACTAGTGAATTGGCGTCCTGGTGCATGGTAGGCCAAAAGTATCCCTGCCGAAAGGCTTTGTAAGCGAGTGATCGGGATCCAGAGTGGTCGCCACATACACCGCTGTGAATCTCCCGAAGGATGTACTCCCCTTGCTCTGCCGTGAGGCATTTGAGATACGGGGTAGTGTAGCCGCGCTTGTAGAGTACATCGTTGATAACTGTGTATCTTGCTGATCGGTATCTCAGCTTCCGGGCCTGGGCTTTATCCTCAGGAAGGGTGCCGTTCGTCAGGTATAAGTAGATGGGAGACATCCATGTATCCTCATACCGTACGGCACACGCTTCGGAGGTTACCGTGCTCGGTTGGGCAAGGATCTCCACTGGTACCTTTCTTCCGACTTTGTCGTTTATCGCCGAAGCGAGTCTTGCCAAAGCATCGGCATGGCTGTTTTCGCCTCTGGGGATCTGTTTGATCTCGTATGCTTGGAAACTTCGGAGTAGCCGATGGGCGGTTGAAAGGTAGGCGTACATGGAGGCATCCTTGGCGGCGAAGTCTGCCGTTACCTGGTTCACAATGAGCTGGGAGTCGCTGTGAATTCGGATTTGCTTTGCATTCATGCTCTTGGCTAACCGAAGGCCGGCCAAGAGGGCTTCGTATTCCGCTTCATTGTTGGATGTCCGGAAGTCGAATCGGAGGGCGTACTCGATTTTGAGTCCGTCCGGTGTTGTCAGCACCAAGCCCGCTCCGCATCCTTGCTGGTTTGCCGAGCCATCGACGTGCAAACCCCAGACGGGAGTTGATGTGTCGAGGCGTTCGGCGCCTGGTTGATCCGGCAAGATGGTCTCGGTAATCGCCTCAGATGTCGGTTGTACTGTTGCTGGGGTAAGCTCGGAGATAAAATCGGCAACAGCCTGGCCCTTCTCCGCGGGCCTCGGAACGAACTGTATGTCGAATTCCCCGAGTTCGATCGCCCATTTGATCAATCGGCCCGAAATTTCTGGTTTCTGGAGAACTTGCCGGAGGGGTTGGTTGGTCAGGACTTTGATCCCGTGTGCCTGGAAGTATGGCCGAAGTCTTCGTGCCGAGACAACAAGGGCTAGAGCCAGCTGCTCTAATGGTGGATACCGAAGTTCCGCACTCTGGAGTGCCTTGCTGACATAGAAGATTGGTAACTCTGCCTTCTCTGGTTTCCGAATTAGTACCGAGCTGACGGCAGTTCCGGATACCGAAAGGTATAGGTAGAGAATTTCCCCAGGCAGCGGTTTTGACAAAAGGGGGGCTTTGCTCATGTAGTTCTTCAGGTCTTGAAATGCGTTATCGCATTCGGCAGTCCATGTGATATCCCGTTTGCCCCCTTTCAAGGCTTTGAAGAACGGTACACATTTATCGGTAGCCTTCGATATGAAGCGGGTCAGGGCGGCCACGCGTCCGGTAAGGCTCTGAATGTCCTTCGTCGTCTTCGGCCTCTCCATATCGATGATTGCCTTTATTTTCTCGGGATTCGCCTCAATCCCCCTCTGACTGATCATGAATCCGAGGAATTTCCCGGAAGATACACCGAAGGCGCATTTCTTCGGGTTCAGCCTCATCCTGTAGTCTTTTAGTATGCCGAACATGATCGATAAGTTCTGCAGGTGATCTTCGGCAGTTCTGCTTTTTACCAACATGTCGTCAACATAAACCTCCATGATGTTGCCGATGTAACCGGCGAAGATTTTGTTGACGAGCCTTTGATAAGTTGCCCCTGCGTTCTTCAGACCGAACGGCATGACATTATAACAGTACAACCCTTTGTCCGTTATGAATGCGGTATGTTCGCTGTCGGGAGGGTGCATGAATATCTGGTTATAGCCGGAGTAGGCATCCATAAAGCTCAGCAGTTCGTGGCCGGCAGTGGCATCCACGAGCTGGTCTATCCGTGGCAACGGAAAGCTGTCCTTCGGGCAGGCTTTGTTGAGATCGGTATAGTCTTGGCACATTCGCCACCCGCCTGTGGACTTTCTTACCATGACGGAATTTGCCAGCCATACCGGATATGTTGCCTCCCGGATGAAGCCGATGGTTTGGAGTTTTTCGACCTCCGTGCGCATCGCTTCGTACCGTTCGGCATCGTATGATCGGCGCTTCTGCCTTACGGGCTTATAAGCGGAGGAGATGGTGAGTTTATGGCTAATCACGTCCGGGGCGATGCCGGGCATGTCCTCGTAAGACCATGCGAAAACTTCCGAATGGTGCCGCAAGAAGTCTATGAATTGCGTTCGGAGGTTCGCAGTGAGTCTAGTGCCGATTCTAACCTGTCGATCGGGCTGCTCATCGCTCAAGGTTATGGTCTCCAATTCTTCGGCAGGTTGTGTGTGAGGGGTGGGAGATTCATCTCTAGGGTCGTCAACCGGTCCAGTACCGTTCGGTAAACCCTGCACCGTCATGGTCTCGTTGGGGAGTTTGAACGAGGTTGCCTTGAGCGCCGTAGCGTAGCAAGTCCGCGCGCTCAACTGATTTCCCCGGATTGCCCCCGTGCCGTTCGGGGTTGGGAACTTCATCAACAGCATGTGGGGCGAAAGATGCGCCTTGATCCTCGTCAGTGCCGTTCGGCCAACGATAACGTTGTATGCCGTCGGGCAGTCGACGATGAGGAACTGATCGTACGTTGTTGCTTTTTTCGGCGCCGTGCCAAATGTAATTGGCAGTCTGACACTACCGATTGGTTGGACCAAGTCTCCAGAGAAGCTTAA